>NC_060906.1:22961625-23036625 GCF_014805685.1 Silurus meridionalis
AGTAAATTGAAAGTAAAAGGGGAAAGTGTTTTAGTGCCCAGGAAAGAGGATGAGGAGCAGCTTGAACGGGAGAGGGAGTGGGACGTTCTCGTGGGTTGGCCTTACCTAAATCTTCATCAGTGCGTAGGGGTCAGGGACTTCATGCCACAGGGCAGACGAGTCTCCCACTTTTACAAGGCATTGCATTCTGGTGGGAATTCATTTTCACTTCTGCTGTCTTTGCCTGTAGTGAGAGAGAATAGGGGAGGGAGGGAGGCGAGAGAGAGAGAGAGAGAGAGAGAGAGAGAGAGAGAGTTTGTTTTACCAAGATTAGGTCTGTATAGAAGGTTTAATGTGTTCGAAATTATTCGAAGAATTCCTTCAGTCACCAGGGTTTACAGTGGCCTGTACACTGTGGCGATGTCTATTATATCAGAGATCCTCAAACTCCAGGTCATGACCCAATACCAAGCTGTGGAAGTTGTTACCAGATTACAAGGAAATTTTGGGTAAAATGCCTTGATATGACACCGTATTATTTATTGTGCATTTTGACCTTTGAGAGCCACCGTCCAAATTTGTACAGTGTGATGCTGGGAACCTCTTTCAATTGCACGTCGGTGGCCCCTGTGTCCGTTTAGAAAAATAGCCAATAAAGCATTTGGGGACTTGAGAGGGTTAATTAATGAATTAAGACACTAGAGGAATGAATTAATTGAAATGTATTACATGTAGCTTCTCAGACACCTGCACAAAGGGCATCCTTTTTATATGTCAATCATCTCCGGTCCCTCCTTTATGCTGCATCTCTCTTTCTTTCTCTTTCATTCTCTGTCTCTGCTCGATCTGTCGCTTTTTTGCTCGTCATTAGACGGCCTCTCGTGTCTTAACAGCGGCAGCTCTAAATCCCAGCGCTAGCACCAGGGGCCCATTATACTCAGGTCTTTGTTGAGACACCAGATTCATATCTCATCGATACGCCTCCAGAGTAGACATACACTTCAGGCTGATGAAGCGGGAGGCGGGGGGGCAGAGGGTTGGGTTAGGATGTGTTGGACAGGGGGTAAAAATGGGGGGAAGCCCTGCTGTGGTGGCCCTGTTTAAGGGTTGGTAATTGGGTCTTCCTCTCATATCTCATGCTGAATCCTCACACCTCACACACACACACACACACACACACACACACACACACACACACCACACACACACATATACTTCAAAGAGCCCTTGAGGAAAGTCCACTTCAGGAAAGAGCACTCGTCACTCAGCCTGTGTAGAGAAGATTTCAGCACAGAATAGAATCAATAAAGCCGTTCTCTGTTTATTTGTTTAGTGATTTATGGGTTTTTGTTGGTGGTCTGTGCTTTTAGAGATCAGGAACTGACTTGTTTAGTAGACGTTAGACAGTGAATGCAACAATAAATGGATAAAAAGAACACAATTTTTAAACCGACTCAGTTGATTAAGTAAACAACGTTTGATAGCAACAGCTTCAACACCAACAGCCGAGTCACGCAATAAATCTGACACATGCAACCGGTTAACAGATCGAATATTCACATAAATATCCCTGTGATCTCCCAGACGAAGCTTAGTTTTAAAGTAACCAACAGTTTAATGTTGAACAGTTTGCGAATGAATCATTATTGTATCCTAATTTAGTTACTTGGTGTTTGGTAACGAAGGGCTGCTTTACCCCGCGGCTTAAACAACGAAGCGGCTAATTTATGGATTTTTCCAGGGTTTTTCCCGGTTTCACAAACTTCAAGCCAAAAAACTGAGCGACATAACATTAGACCAATGGAATTTCCGAACAGAAACGAAAAAACGCACCTCACCTGTGTTCTGAGCTGCACGGCATCGGGAGAAAAACTTACACGGAAGGAGGAAGACAGTGAACAATGACTTTCTTGGTCGGCTACTGTTTAAATACAAGCCGTTGTAACGCGTTGAGTCTGGGTGAAGGGAGAGCTCGCTAACTCCAGTTGCAACAGAAATCATATAAGCACAGACAGGTTTCCAAAACGTGTGCTTTTTTATTTTTATTGGCAACAGCGTTATAGGTTAGTCAAAGAAACTTAGAAATGAGCATCAGAAAATAATAAGGACATATTCCTCGGTCTTGCACACATGCAGTAATAGCGGAAAAATGCGACGGCAGGCTATTCCCAAAATACCGCTCTGCTCTTAAAGGAGCCACAACATATTTCACCCGTTACACCGTGTAACAGACACTGTCTTCCGTTAAAGCCTGTGTAAAGTTCATTAGTTTCAGTGTAGACGGTTTATAGACAGGTGCAGCTTATTTATGTTTAAAATAAAAATCTTTGTCAAATTCTTTGTCGGCTTATATATGGGTGCGCTTTATAGTCCGGAAATTATGGTAATAATATTCTATGCGTTCATGCAATGGGATGCAAAATCACGATTCTTCTAAACAGCTACTTCAATTAGGGTACTATATTCGCCAATCAAATATTTATTCATTAATCATCGGACGCCTATTTGAGAGCTGGCAACCTGCATGATTCTTACCTTCACCACCTTCTTTAATAAGGATAAATTTTCTGTTCTGATCTCAACAAGTCTGGGCAAAATACGGAGTAAGCACCAATAAGAGGCCACATTTCTATGATGTCATCAGGTAGCACTTCTTACAAAGTATTTTATAGTATTTTAATTACAAAACGCTAAAGAATTATAAAAGGAAATTTGAAGCTATTTTCATCAACCCTCTCAAATGCAAATGACATTTTATATTTTGAAATACGTGTATCATAAATACTGCCCACCCCTGACTAAATATAATCTAGTGCAAACATGATAAGCGTAGAAAACAGTGCACATTGATTTATTGTCAGAAATGCGGGTGTGACTGAGTGAGCGAGGACTGGGTGGGAGGACCCAAATGCAGGATGCACACAGGGGTACAGAGAAAACAATAAAAAAACAAAGGGTAACTGAGCAATGGGGCAAGGCAAAAACAAAGTCCAAAAACAGTCCAGGGTCAAAATACAGGCAAACAGGGCGATGCAGGGAGAGACAAAACCAAAAACAGCCCAAGATTTAGAGAGCCGGCAAACAGAACCATGAAGGGTGGAGCAGAAACACAAAAACCAGTCCAAAGTTCAAAACCAGAGGCAGGACAGAACAGGGGTCAGGATCTGGATCAGCAACAGGAACAGAATCCAGAGCAGGCAGGGTGGCAAGAATAATCTCAGGGACTATAGGAAGCTAGTGAGATAATCTGCCGCTGAAGTCTTTGGTGTCCTTAAATACTGGGAGGCGCAGGAAAAAAGACAAGATGGCCGCCGACCTGGAAGTGCTCGCCGCATGCCTGGGAGATCCTGACATTTATAACACTTTATTAGGGGTGTCTCCGACTAAGTTTTCCAAGTCAAGTTCGGCCTGTAGTCGACTGAATTTGTGTAGATCGTGTGTGTGTGTGTGTGTGTGTGTGTGTGTGTGTGTGGTGGGAGAGGAAGGGTTTCAGGACGACAACTACGACGACACCACAAAAAAAAAAAATCTACATCATTTCAAGTATAAAAAGATAGAAAGGCATTGTCAGTTTCGTCTATCACTTCGTCACACACACATGATTCAACTATCAGTCGAGTGTAGGCGAGACATTACCAATTCTTACTCTACTTTATAAATCCTTAGTCGGAAACACCCCTGTTATAAACATCTTTGAGCTGTTGCTATAGAAACAGAAAACCGCTTCGATACAACGCTGTGATTTGCAGCCGCGCTACTGTTTGTAAATGAATTCACACAGTCCGACCAATCAGATTCAAGATCTTAACATATTCATGTTTTATTAAAATGTAATGATTTGCGACTCCTTACAGTCTCTGCAGCGTGACATGGATGAAGGACATGCCCTGTTTAAGAGCCTCCGTGAAAAAGCGGAGCAGGCCGTCTCCCTCCTGGACGAGAGCGGAGCGTGTAAGCTGGAGAAGGAGGTCCAGGAGAGCCGGGTTCAGCTGGAAGAACTCAGCCTGGGCTTGCGGACGGAGCACGGCGCTACGGAGAAAAGCATCATGCTCTATAAAGAGTTCCAGGAGCGTTATAAGAGCCAGCTGCAGTGGCTGAGAGAGACTCGAGCTCAGCTCAGCTCATCTGCAGAACCCAAAGCTGAACTCTTCCAGAGAAAAGCGCAGCTGGCAAAGTTTAAGGTACAAAAAAATGTATAATGACTACTGGATATGTTCATAACATGTTGTAAGGCTTCATACAGTAGTTACAACCAGGTTTTTAGGTTAATAAGGAGATTCCTGATGATCTGTCTTTTCTATTTATTAAATAAAGAAAAATGTAACACTGTACAAAGAGGAACTACAGAATGAGCGCATTCGCATCATGTAATGCGTTATAATAAGTATAATGCGTTATAATAAGTCATTAGCATTCTTGATTAAAAAAGCTTTACATGTTTCTGGATTGTTCGCTGTAGACTATATATATCCTATACATTAATAAATAGTGTATAGTGTAAACAATAGTGTATATACTGCCTTATGAATGCATCCATAACATGTTATAAAGCATTCATAAGGCATTCATAAGGCATTCATAAGGCAGTATATACACCATTGTATTTACTGTATTTACTGCATTCATAACACACACACACACACACACACACACACACACACACACACATATATATATATATATATATATATATATATATATATATATATAAACATGTTATAAAGCATTCATAAGGCAGTAAATACAGTGAATACAATAGTGTATATACTGCCCTATGAATGCTTTATTATATGTAATGAATGCATTCATAGGTCATATATACATACATACATAGAGGCACGTAGCAAACGTATGGTGGTTTTAATGTACACGTGTTTCATTATGTGTGTATGGTTTGTTATAATTAAATCTAGCAGGGTGTGTTATTAATGCGCCTCGTGTTCAGGTGTTGGAGCAGTCCCTGCTGTCCCGGGACTCTGCCCTGAGTGCCATGGTGGAGAAAGGGAAAACCCTGCTGTCTCTCCTCCACTCTCCCTCCATCATGGAAAACATGGACAGGCTGCAGAACGACTATCAGGAGCTGTGTAACGTCGCTAGGGTGAGGCATGCTCACACATATATAACAGGAGCTACATTTCACCGAACTGCAGGGTTTATGGTGTATAAGCCGTGTATGACTGCTAACGTCAATCTACATAAGCATTTAGCAGTCACCCATATCCAGATCAATTTACATTTATCTTATTTATAGAACTGAGCAGCTTTGGGGTTAAGGGCCTTGCTCAGGGGTCCAGAAGGGCAGCTTGGTGTGGCTGGGTCACATAGGGCCCGGCAGGTTTGGACAGATTTCCTTTCCCTTAACAAATGAAATCATTTTACATCATCACTTAATCATTTCATTGTGACAACTATGGCAAAAAAAATGTAAATCAGAAAAAGGGGCAAACAGTTTTTACAGCATTATATACTTTTATAAGTTGCTATGGCAACATAGTGAAAGTAACAATAAATACAATATTTTAAACATTAATAATAATATCGAGCTTTGGTGTTATATTATTTTATTTTGTTGTATTTAATTTATTATTATATATTTTTTTTGTTATTTCCCTACCACTGTTTCTTCAGGCTCGGGTGCAGAAACTGGAGGCTCATGTAAAGAAACAGGAAGTGTATCACACCGAACTCCAGGAAGTGGAACGGTGGCTGCTGCAGATGTCCAGCCGGATGGTGGCCCCTGACCCCACACCGGGCGGCGGGCTGGAGGCAGCTACGCAACAGCTGGCCAGACACAAGGTGATCAGTTATAATGATATTTAATATAATTATTAACAATTAATGCTATGCAGTCAAGGCCAGGGTGCTATTCAGGCATTTTTCTTGTCTTCTGAAACACTGCTTGAATATGTGTGTGTGTGTGTGTGTGTGTGTGTGTGTGTGTGTGTGTGTGTGTGTGTGTGTGTGTGTGTGTGTGTGTGTGTGTGTGTGTTTGAATGTTTACTGGTAACTCCCAGGCCATAATGGAGGAGATTGCAGGCTTTGAGGAGCGTCTGGCAGGCCTGAAGGAGAGAGGAGACGAGTTGACGTCTGGCTGCACTGAGCGCCTCCAGGCTCGCCTTCGCCAGCAGATCCAGAGCCACCTGCAGGGAGCACGAGACAGCTACTCGGCCATCTGCAGCACGGCACAGCGCGTGAGTGTCCGTGCCAGCGGGCCGGCACCGAGCCAACACGCCACCAGATCTCACTTATACACCGTGTGGTGGCATCACTTCGTCCTCTTACACACAATTCCCTCAAATCCCAAGATTTCCTTAATCACATGATCAGATTTGATGGTATTCTTATGTCAATATTGGCACAAGGAAAGTTTCTGGTATTCAGAGTCGGGTGACGCACCTGCTCAAGAGTCTTACGTTTTTTGTAGTTTTCTGTGTTTCACACCTCTGAGACGGAGTTTTACCCCAGCACCCACTACACCAGTGGTCCCCAACCACCGTAGGTCAATTGGAACTGGGCCGCACAGAGAGAATACATACCTTACATTATTTCCGTTTTATTTATCTGATTCTGAACGATGTTTTATTTTGGAAAATGACCGGATTCTCTCCGCCACATCTGTCTATGACTCACTCTTGATGCATGCCATGATGCCTCGGTCACACGTCTTACCTCCATCCACTACCTTCTTAAAGGGGCTCCAGCCGCTAACACATAATACATTACCGCTAAATTCAAACCCCCAAGCAAGCAAAATGAACAAAAAACAACACAGTGGATTCACGTTTATTATTATATTTAGAAAATACCAGTTTTTATGCAGACCGTATCATTTTATATATATATCCGCCACACCTTAAAGTCCGTGAAAATATTGTCCGATATTAAACTGGTCTGTGGTGCAAAAAAAAGTTGGGGACCGCTGATCTACACCACTGACTTTGAGAGGTCTAACATATTGCTCGCTAGAATTGTCATAGCTTAAATTATTGTATTAATTAGTGTTTGGTTTCTAAAAAAAATGGCTTTCACTGGCATTAATTATTGATTTTCTTTGCATTAACAAAGCCATGGGATACCATAATGTGTGTCCTGTTTTATTTTGATTTGTCAAATGAATACAATAATCTCACTAACTTTTTTTTTTAAGAAAGAAAGAAAAGTGCTTTATACTTGTCACATTGAAATCCTTTCTTCGCGAATAGACCGCTGGGGCAGCCATGATACAGAACCCCTGTAGCACAAAGGGTTAAGGGCTTTGCTCAAGGGGCTTACAATTGGCGCACAATTGTATCGGAAAATTAGCATGAAATTTTCCCTGTGCTTGAACTTGGAGACCCAAATCTGTTCCAGCATGACAATGCCCCTGAAACCAGCTTCATGAAGATCTTCAATACATGGGTTGCATTGGAAGATCTTCTGCTATAGAACTATGACCAGAACCCCAGGCCTCCTCTCACCTCACTTACAACAGTGCCTGACTTTCCTAACAACCTAATTTCCTTTGCAACCTAATGAGCACCAAACTCCACAAAAATCTAGTGGAACATCTTCTCAGAAGAGTGGAGTTTTTATAAGAACAAATAGGGACTAAATGTGGAATGAATTTAATCAAAAAAGCAGTTTTATAGTCTGGTATCCACAAAAAACATGGTGTATCTTGGTGTAAGTAAGCAGGTAAAATAAGTAATATTTAGATACTGATCGTGGAAAAAGGGATCGGGACGTGAGGGTCCTCTTGTATCCTCCATCGAATATATTATGTGTGAAGGATCACATTTTCTTTAAATTTTTCCAGTGAGTCCAGCTGACTGAGATGTCTTCAACTTCATGTACTCGCATGAGTCGGAGATGTAAAGGCTTGAATTAGAAAAAAATAAAAGTAATAGATAATAAAAAAACAAACCAAAAAAAACCCTGAACAAAACCAATGAACAATAGAATCTTTCTTTTTATCCTCCTGAATTATTAGTTTTTCTGTATTTATTTCATGACATTTGTAACCATGGCATTGCGATCCTCGTTTTTTTAGCCGTTACAACACACAAGCTATGCCTCAACTTTGACTGGCTCTCCAGCAGAAGCCTCAAAATCCTGTCCTATTTCTGTAAAAGAGGCCACCTGATTTCCTTGAAGACCTCCAACCGAATGCATATTTAATGTGCCAGGTTAACGTGACGCTCTGCCACCCAGCAGCTCCACCTCTGAGCACACACTGCATTAATACCTCACACGTTCTACAGCCTTCTTTTCTCGCTAATACCCCCAACCTAATGTAATCTCCCTCCAGCCTCTGCCTCCCCCCCACACGTCTGCCGGTCCGTAAATCCCGCCACCTTGCAGTCTGGCCATTCAGAGACAGACTGTGTAAACTGCCAACGCTTGGCGTGTGCCAAACCGCCACCACCATTACTGCTGTCACTGCTGTCACTGCTTACCCTCCCACTGAGGCTTTACAATCAGCAATGTCAATCAGCACCGGCTTTTCTCTCATACTCATCAACACCCCGGCTTTGACCTGGTTCATCACTCTCAGCTCTGTTTACACAGTTTTACTGCACGATCACTCAAAATAAAATCTGGCTGTGAACCGGGTCGGTGTCACAACGCCAAACGAATTCAATTCAATTATGCACAATGCTCGGAAAAACGCTTAATAATAAAATAAAATAATAATATATACAACTACTGCAAATGGGCTACAAATGCATGCAGTTATTGCAATTATTTGTTTGTTTGTTTAAACTTTTTACATTTATTATTATTATCCCATGGACACATCAAACATCATTGTCTGATCTTTATGATTATGGTTTAAATATTTCAGAATCTGCTCCGGAGTCGACACAAAATGATGCGAAAAACAAAAGTTCTGTGCAGAATGGCCCAAGCTGGAGAAGCCAGGAAGGATGTAGTAACTGGAATAATCACTCTTTACAACCATACTGAGAAGAAAAGCAATTCAGGATGCACTAAGCATCCACATTTTTGGGGGGTTGTGATCCAACAACAGAAGATCACATCAGATCGGACCTGGCAGCCAAGAATATAATTTAGGAATTGATCATTTCTAATTATATAATATTTATATAATAATATTTACATGCTCATTCCGTATTTAGTCCAAATTTGCTCTTATAATTCCCTCCACACTTCTGGGAAGATGTTCCACTAGATTTTTTAATGTCCTTATGGATATTTGTGTTCATCTGTCACAAGTGTATTATGAAAGTCAGGTACTGATGTATGTGAGGAGACCTGGGGTGCAGTCAGTGTTCACATTCATCCCAAAGGTGTTCAGTATATAGCTCTATAGCAGACCACTCAAGATCTTCCTCACCAAAGCATGTAACCCAGATCTTCAAGGAGCTCATTTTGTGCACAGGGGCATTGCCATGCTGGAACAGGTTTGGGTTTCCAAGTTCAAGTAAACGCTAAATTTTATTATAGCGCCATCTAAAGACGTCCTGTTCAATTGAGTGCCTCCAGATTTGTGGTAACAGTTTGGAAAAGAACCACATATAGCAGGAAAGGTCAGGTGTCAAAATACTTTTGGCAATACAGTGTATATATATAAATGATTTGCATATTGATGCATGTATCTGCATTAAAGATACATATGATGCAGCTACCAATGCAGTGCGATCCGATTTCCATTTGATTTAAACACAATTCAATATGGTACAAATAGTTAACTTTTATTTCTTTGTTTCAGACAAACAGCAAATCATCAATTTACTTTAGTGCCTTCTGACTTCTAACACACGTCTCTTTCACAAACGGCCTTTTAGTGCAAAAAGAAATTTTTTTTATAAAACCGACACATCCTGTGCAGGAGGATACAGCTCTACCTCTGCCATGTTAATCTGTATTCTATGTGACTCTCAGGACACGCCTCGGTCTCCGTAGTGTTGCGATGCGTCATATTCAAGTAGCAGCAGCGGCGCTGAGAGAAAGCGCTCGAGAAACAGTTTAGAGACAAGAAATTGATTTACATCAAATATTGGTCACAAATGATCACTTTCTAAATAATTAAATTATAGCACATTTACTAATAATTATATATCAATAATTTTTTGATCGACTCAAAAATGTTCAAACGCCATCTTGTTTCCAAAGCACACTTTTAAATTGACAACACACCACATCGTTAACTTTCATGCTGATGCACCGATGCGAATCACTGAATCTTACCATCCCTAGTATGTATATATAAAAAAATAATGAATAAGAATAAATGAACAATTAATTACTTAATATCTAAAATGTTATATAAATATATCCTTTTCAGCACTAAACAAACTTACATATCATAATGTACTTTATTTATTTTTGTCGTATTATAAATCCACATTTCAGATTCGTTCATGTTTCCGTGGCATATAAATGTGACGTTGCTAACATGTGACACCACTGACATCCATCAAAATGTGGAAAAACAACGTAAAAAAACCCGCCTCTCATTCACATCAAAAGAAACAGATGGTTGCGATCAAATTCACTTCCATGCATCTCCCAGGGCACCGATGATGACGGGTCACTTTTGGGAATTTGTGCAGGTGTATCAGAGTCTGGACCGGGAGCTGCAGAGGCACGTCAGCCTGCGAGATACACTGCAGCAGTGTCAGTCCTGGCTGTTCAATATACAGGAGGAACTGCAGCCACCTACACAGACGCCACGCTACCTGGAAGAGGTAGTGATCCAGGTACCCCACCTTACAGAGGCATTTTGTATTTCATTTCCATAATCAAGGCATAAAAGTGGTGTATAATTTATGCTATGTTGGTTGGACTGGACCTTCAGCTGAAGCAGGAGCGAGCTCTTCAGGAACAGGCCAGTACGTACCTGCAGCTGATCTGCTCCACCTGCGACCTGTCCGATGAGAAGGTGCGGGAGACTGCCGCTGATATCCAGCAAGTCAAAATCCAGGTAATTTACTTCTGGAACAAAGCAAGTATAAAGTCCATGGTTAGTCTTAAGGCTAGTGGTTGAATGGGTAGATTTCAAACCATGGCAACTTGAGATATTAACAGCCTCCATAGTGATTTCCGAAGGTGTAAACATCTCCTTAAGGCATTTGCACAAACGTTCTTGACCCCAGGTGGAGGAAAGGAAGCTCGAGTCCCAAGAACTTGCAGACAGCTGGAGGGAAATCGAGAGCCTGCGGTCCGATCTTGAATCTCGTCTCCGAGAAGCTGAACACTTTTTGCAGAATATGCTGAGAAGACCGGCAGATCTCGAGCCAAAAGTCTCTCAGAATCAGCTGGAGCAGGCTCAGGTATGAGGTCACATGGACTTTGGAGTAGAAATGCATAGTTATACAGGGTTTCTGCATGGTCTTAAAAAGTCTTCGTTGTTCTGGGTCTTAAATAATTGTAAGCAGGACTTAATTCTCTGATGTCCATGTAACGCTCAATGAAATGCTCCCACAATGTTTTTTTGTTGCTTAGTTTCTGTGGTGTTGTAGTCCAAATATAATCCAAATATAATTTGCTGTATTACGACTATAAATGAGACCAACATGCAACCAGCTTTCTGCTATTGGTGAGAATCTCTCGGATCGTCCCACAGACATGAGACAGACTTTATTTTTCAGCTATGGCGAGGTGCAAGTTTAGCAATTTTTAGAAAAATGTTTAGAAAGAAATTTGTCTTAAATTTAACATTGTGAAACCTGCAGTAACCCTGAGCTACGGTCTCTATTAAGTCCATCAATGCTTTTTAAAAGTCTAATATTCTTCCCCTATATAACAATACAAGGGCAATGCCATCTAAAACGTCTTCTCCATCCTCACTCCTCTTCCAAAACCATAGTCCCTCCAGAGTTCTACCACAATCTTGGGGCTCCATACGCAAGTCAGTAATGGTTCCTCTTTATTTCTGGAAGAGCTAATGGCTTTTGTGACTACCATCTCGGCAGGAAGCTTCATACCGCATATATTAATAAAGACCACCCTCTAGACTCCGTCCCTGGCTGTAATTATGGATGTGTGAATTGATTTGTCCGTGTCTGTAATTCCTGTCTGCAGGTCGGTGTGGTCATTGTGTGTGAAAATAGAGGATATTACGCTTCTGGTTAAATTGTGAGCTATCAACAGGGAGAAAGATGAAAATGCCAATATCCTGAACTCCCTTCCCATCCACCCCCACCATTCTATCAAGTCATTATTCTCATATAATGACTTATAGATCTGACAAAAGAGAAAAAAAAAACCCTTGTCCCCTATTTTTTATCTTGAAGGACTTTATCCAGGAGATACAAGCTAGGCAGGCTGATCTTACCAGCCTGAGAGAGAGCATCTGTAAGCTGGTGCCATCTCAAGATTCTCCTGAGTTGGTGGAAATAGGTCGTCTGCGCCGATCGTGGTTAGAGCTCGCAAAGCAGGCTGCGGAGCTGTTAGAGCAGAGAGAGGAGGATCTCCAGAGGAGCGGGGATTATCAGGAGTGCCTAAGCATGGCGGAAGAACTGTTTGACCAGTTGTCCAAGGAATGGGATTATCTGTCCAGGCATGTATCTGACCTTCTCAACAACTAACATCGATTGAATTTATTTACCAGTTCTGTTGATTTGGTTGTTTTTTTGTCATCTGAACCTTAAAACTAGCTATCTTGATTATTTCTATTCATTTTTAGGGGGGATATGGAGAGCAATACAGGGTGTTTAGATGCCTTGAAGAAGCTCTCCTCAGATCTTCAGGAGCAGAGATGTGTTTTAGAAGACCTAAGAGATAACAAGAATGCAATTGTGTCACGCCTTAGTCTCGAGGACAAGGAACTTGTCAAGGAGCAGGTGGGTTACTTGGAGCAACGCTGGACCCAAATGGAAATGCAGGTTGAACAGAAGATTCAGAATACCACTAAAACGCTTGAAGACCTGAATCATTTAGAGGACCAGTTACGTGAAACTCGAGAGTGGGCCGAGGTGCAACGGCCATCATTTTCTAAGGTGCTGAAAACCAGCCCCCCTCCAGACCTCGCTCAGAGCTTTTTATTTGACCACCTGAGCTTTTGCGCAGAGCTGGAAGCCAAGCAACAGTTCATTCATCAGTTTGTCTCTGAGGCTGACAGCCTTTATTCTCATCTCGGACTGAATGAGAAAAGGAGGCTGCAGACCTTGGTGCAGGACGTTCAAGCTGATGTAGAATCACTAAGCTCGAAAGCAGCTCTCCACCGCAAAAGCCTTAGTAAAGTGTTCACAGAGCGGAGCCAGTTCCTCCAGGCCTTAGACAGGGCTGCTGGATGGATCAAACAGCAAGAGCAAAGGGTTCTTGCAGATGAGCATGTGGCACTCTTGCCAGATGAGCTCTCCAAGCAGGTGTCTGTCTGCAAGAACATATGTAGTAGCCTGAGGTCATACCAAGTGGAAATGACCTCACTTTGGACCCAAGGACGAGAACTGGTCAAGGATACAACCGAGGATGAAAAGGCAGAGACCCTTCAAAGGCTTGAGGAGCTCCAGGCAACTTATGAGGCTTCTCTTCAAAGGTGCACGCATCATTTGCAGCATTTAGAGAAAGCCCTGGTAATTCGCAAATACTTCAAAGTAGACTTGGATAAAATCTGTGAATGGTTGCGACATGCTGAAGAAGCCACTTTTCCCATAATAGACCTTGACAGGAACGATGTAGAACTGCAGAACCGGTTAGCCAAATACCAGCGGATTTTGGATCATACCTCAGCGTATGAAAACCTGTTACTTATTGTCCAGCGGGCGGGGCAGGAAATCCTTCCCACCTTAAATGAGGTGGACCACTGCTACCTGGATGAGAAACTTAACGGCCTTCCGCAACAATACAACGCCATCCTTTTGTCAACCAAAGAAAAGCGAGACAGGATCCAGCAAGTGATTCTGGAACGCAAGGAACTGGAGTCCCTTGTCGAAGTAACCCGTAAAGCTTTGGAGGAACTTCAGGAGCGGTGCGATGCCTTAGAGAAACAATCAGCTTGTAAAAGTCTTGATGACGGAGAAAGGTTGCAGGGTGACTATGAAGAGATCCAGAATGGCCTTTTAAAACTTTTCCAGGCAATGAAAAACTTGAAGAGTAAAACTCAGGACTTCCATTGCACAGGACAACCGTATACACACGAGGTCATTGACCAGCTAGCAAGTCTTTATAGCAGGCTTGATCAATCGACAAAACAAAAGGTTGACCAGCTTAAATGTACATTAAATGTATTAAATGATTACAAAGCCACAATTGTAAAAATCGATAGCGGTATTCATGCAGTCAAGGAGCAGATGGAGGAACTTAATTCTGAGAAGCAGTTTAACACAAGGAGAGATTATCCAAACTACACAACTTGTCCAAAGATCTAGACGAACTTATTTCTCATTCTGAAGGTCTTACTGGACATATAGATGAGTTCAACTGGCAATTTGACCATGATACCCTTAAGACTCAGGTTTCGATAAAGGAGACCCAGCTTCAAGCCTTGAAATCAAACATTTCCAAATACATAGACGAATGTGAGCAGTGTGATACGTCATGTATTGGGGGTAAAAGTTTCCAGACTGAGATAAAAGAAAACCAGACATGGCTCAAGATGGTCAGAGAGGATCTCGGTTGTTTGTTTACTCTTAAGAAAATAGATGCTCGAGTTGTTCAGGATGAAATCAGGTCAACAGTCGTACTTCAGAAAGAAATCAAGTCTAGGCTCCATTTAGTGGACATTTTAAGCCAAAATGAAAAGCAAAGATACAAGACCATTGAACAGCAATTTCCCAGTGACACGGAGACCTGTTTGAGGGACATTGAAGATTTGGGGAGCGAAGTTCAGGAATCCCTTTCAGCCAGACAGGCAAGCATGTGTATCATTAAAATACATTTCATAACTTAGTTTTCTAGCAAATGTTTAATACCTGCAATGGTGTACTGTTTACCCACAGGAGGTCTTGCATTCAGCACTATCCTCGCTACAATTGTACCAAAGTGCCTTGAAGTCCACTTGGCGGTGGTTCAAAGATGCTGAAGGGGTCTTGAAACAGACGAACAAGGAACTAGAATTGGAAGACCTTTCTGAAAGCCTTGAGGAACTTAAACAGATTTTGACTCAAGAACCGACCATGAAGAAGGCCATCCAGGATATTGATGACGTTCTCTCTAAATTGGAGGACTTTGTTGATTCTGGAGTTGTTAAGAACCTCAGAGAAGGCTATGAGGCCACTTGTAAAAGGAGTGCTGAGCTCATGGAGCAGCTTAAATGTCACCAAGAAACCTTAAGCAGGTAACCTCTGGGGTTTTTTACCTGGTACAGACATGCCAAAAAGCTACTTAAGTACATTAACGAATCACATTTACTTCCTTACTGTCCACCACTGCCATTAGTAAACATTTCAGGTAGTGGTCTTTTGTAGCTCATGCCTGTAGTTCTGATTTGAATATTGTATCAATGGTGTTTTTCTAGCTGTTTAACTCAATGGACATCGTTTCACAAAGATCGAGAAGAACTCATAAATGAGCTAAACGATGTTGAGAGGAAATTGGCTGTTTTTACAACAGCGAAATCCAGCTCTCTTCAAGAGGCTGAGGACAAGCTTCGTTTTCACCAGGTCTCTTCTACCAAGTTTTCTTCCAGACTTGCTTTGTTAATACAACTTATCTGAGTCGTGTACTAACGTTTTTTTGCCATTATAGGATGTTGTGTTGCACCTGGAGGCTTGTCAGGATAAACTGTTCAATCTCAAAGAACAGTCAGGTCAGTTCGAGGAGAAGTCTGTGTCCAGTGCTGCAGTTCTTCGTTCAGTCTGTGCACTGGGAAAGCGATGGACTCAGTTATGCAGTGTAGATAAAGCACAGGAGAAGGCGCTCAAGGACACGGTGCATGACTGGAGACGCTTTACTGAGAAGGTAAGAAAGCAGTGCTTATAATATCACTGAATGCAAAAAACAAAAATGGAACACTTTAATACCATATGGTGACTGACATGAACTTGTATAAACTGTCTTGCTTGGGGGTTTAAATGCAAAAGCATGATATAAATATCAATAAATTAAAAGTTAAAGGCAAATTAATGGCATGTGCTGGATCAAGTGCTATTTTAATCAATGCCTGATGAATTACATCCACATTTCCCTCAGGGGTCTACAAAGTATTTATCCATCACACCCATCCATCCATCCATCCATCCATCCATCCATCCATCCATCCATCCATCCATCCATCCATCCATCTATCCATCCATCAATCCACCTATAATAAAGAAACAATAATGTTTAATTCAATCAGATGTCTGGTTGTTTATAGATTTGTTTGCTCGAAGGAAAGCTCCAAACGTTACATTACCGAGTTTGTTGCCTAGAAACAAAAGCAACACACGTGTATCTCAAAAACCATAAAAGACTTTCTTCTTTGTTACATATATCAGTCTTTTTTGTTTTTTCCTTTTTAAAATTGTCTCTTGCATTTATCTTACATCAGATGCAATTCGCTTCACAGAAAATAAAGAAAAATCTGCAATGCTTTTTGCATTTTCTGTCCCCGACTGTCTCCAAGCTTCAAGGCACATGTTTAGGTTTAAAGCCGGGTGTCTAGACGTTATTAAAAATGCGAATTGCAAAAAAAGAAGCAATATTATTCATCCTTTTTTTACAGTGGCTGAGTGAATCAGTCAGCTTTCCTGCTTTTCTTCATGGTCATGGTTTGTGTATTGGGAATGATGCAATGGTTGGTAATAATCCAGGATACTATTCAGGGTTTAGGCTGGAAATTTGCCAGCCTACAACAGTGCTCATAAATCTTCTCCGGTTTCTTAGGATGTGATGTAATTAGGCAAAAAATGTGTGTGTGTGTGTGTGTGTGTGTGTGTGTGTGTGTGTGTGTGTGTGTGTGTGTGTGTGTGAATGTGTGTGTGTGTGTGTGTGTGTGTGCGTGTGTGTGTGTGTGTGTGTGTGTTTGTATGTAAACTGCATCTTCAATTACATCACCATTTTGCATTTGAATTCGTTTAGTTCTTCCGGTTTCCTGCATGTCTTTAGTGCAGTGCTCAATTCTTCCCTTTTTTGCTCTTGTCCACTTCTCTCAGTATGACATCAGTTTCTTGGGATGACTCATTGCTCCTATGTGGCCTCGTGACACAAAAAAAACGAACGAAATGTCACGCGCCAAAGCTTCTTTCTCATTATCGGCTATCACTGGGATGTTATCGTTTAAAAAAAAAAAAAAAAAAAAAAACCATTAAGCCTTATTACTATTCAAGCATTTTTATCTGTTCATTAACACAGAATCCATGCCAAAAGTATTCAGACACCCAACTTTTCCACCCATATGTCGTTATTGCCCCAAATTGCTATCACAGGCACACGATTGTGTAGGATGTCTTTTGATGTGGTAGCATGACATTTTCCCTTTGCTTGAATGTGAGACCCAAACCTGCTCCAGCATGACAAGACCCCTGTGTTGAAGAAATATCCTTAAACAAAAACAAAAGGACTCTTTTGCACTGAAAGAGGAAAATGGCTTCAACCAATTGACAGGCATCATTGTCAAAAATATAAAGAAGCATTGGAAAGACAGCAGGTTTACTTCTAACATATACAGTACAGCGTAATTCTTTCTTCTCATTGTAGCACCCATAGAGCAGAGACTCCAATAGTGGCAGCTTGGCAATGCTGGGGCTTAAACCACCACCTTCCAATTAGTAACCCAGAACCTTAACTATTGAGCCATACTTCTCCCAAGCTGTTCCAGGCTGTACCATTGCTTGTAAATTACATAGTAGCTTTAGTGTACAAAAATGTTTTACTTAAAAACCTGCATGTATTGTGCTCCACTCAAACATTATGTAGCTTATACAGTTAATCAAAGATATAAAAGATACATACCCCAGTGATGAGGGTACGCTTGTTCTGAGAATGTATGAGGGGCGTTCAGGACGGTACTACACGCAGTAGTAAATAGCTAGCATGTGCTATTACTGATAGGCGGTGCACAATTTGCGGGCCGGTCCAGAGGCCGTTAATCAAGATGCCAGGCAACAGTGTTAGTGCGAAGATTCTCATGCATGAAGGCACATATTTACAGAAGAGTTCAAGCACAATACAGTGATGAGACGCTCAGCATTTGAAATGTAGAAACATTTTAAAGATGGCTGTACGTTCATCAGTGACGATCCCATGGTGGTCATGGTGGGTTCCTGCTAACAAAGTGAAGCAGGCTGTTCTAGAATGGTTCTAGAACTGACAACACGTTCTATGCCAAATCTTTCCAGGCGTTAGTTAAATGCTGGGATAAGTGTATAAATGTAGCAGGAGAGTATGTCGAAAAAATAAATGCAGTTTCCACTCCTTGAGATTTATTCTTTTGTTTTATAAACTCAAAAGCCCCGGTTTGACTTGAACACCCCTTGAATAAACATACATAATGTTGTGAGAAGTGGTATTGCAGTGGTTATGGTGTTGGACTGATCAGGTCAAATCCCAGCACCACCAACTGCCACTACTGGGCCCTTGAGCAAGGCTTTTAACCCTCAACTGTTCACTTGTTGAAATGAGATAATTGTAGATTGCACTGGAACAATTCCAAAAATTTTTATCTTACCGACATTGATTATAATCTACAACAAACAAAAACGCTCTGCTAAATTTTCTCCCCGTGTCGTTATCTATAGCTGGAGAAGATGAGGTCAGTGTCGAAAGACCTGCATAGCCGAGTCCCTGACAGTGTGGTGGAGAAAGCAGCCAGCACCGTTGCCCTCCACAACCTGTTAGAGTATCATGACTCCTTTAGCAGAGAGGTGGAAAGAGAGAACAGCGCCCTGACACTCCTCAGACAACACGCCCTCCACCTGCTCCTCCACTCGGATCCTGCAGGACTAAAGACGCCCAGCGACGTGACTTCCCGGATTGGCAAGCAACAACCAACAACGCCTGTCAAACACCAACACACGCCCTGCAAGCCAGCGACCTCTACCAACAACCAATCAACCTCAGCCGCTCCCTACCACCACATACACACTCCTAATAACCAGTCGACCACACCAATCTCACAGATGGCCAGTCCTAGGAATCAAACAACCAGTACACAGCTAACCACACCCAGTACACAAGCAATAATGTTTACTACACAACCAGCCACACCCAGTATACAATCAATTATGGAATCTACACAACCAGCCACACCCAGTGCGCAATCAACCTCTCCAAACAATCCCAACAACCACTTAGACACTAGCCAACAACCAACCACACCTATTACACAACCAACCACACCTATTACACAACCAACCACACCCATTACACAACCAACTACATCTACTACACAAATAACCACACCAAGTACACAACCAACTACACCAATTACACAACCAACCACACTCACTACACAACCAGCAACACCAAACAACCACTTAGACTCACCTACCACACAGCCAGCTACCCCCAAATCCCAAACAAGCACACATATCAACCCCCTGGCCACTGCCTCCAAGCAGACCAATAAACCCAGCAATAAAGATATGTTCTGTCTGCATGAGATTCAGGAAATGCAGGAGAAATATGAAAGGTACTTATGAAAACACAACATATCGGATGCCCAGTGTTTCTGCTTGTTTTTCTCTTAAACTGATCTAAGATATAGTACCAGTCTAAAAGTTTTGATACAGCTTCTCCTTTCTTTACTTCCTTTTTTATTATTTTCAACATTGTACATTGATACTGAAGCTATCCAATCTATAAACGAATACTTCTTTAATTGTGTTGTAAACAAAAAACTTGTTAAACAACATAGAATAGGTGTTATATCCTCTAGAGTGGCTTCATGTAGCTTTGACGATAACTTGGGCAGTCGCATGGCATTCTCTCACCAGACTCACAAGGAAGTCACCTGAAATGGTTTTCAGTTCACAGGTGTGTCTTGTCAATAGTTCTTTTGTGACATTTCTTGCCTTTATAATGTACTTGTATAGTGAAAAGGGTGAGTGCAGAGTCAATAACTCTATTATTGCTACTACAACAGTTAAGTAAAGAGAGAAGACAATTATTACTTTAAAAAATTAAGGTGTCAATCTGAAAAATCTCAGGAACTTTCAATGTATGCCCAAAACCATCAAACATTATGATGAAACAGACTCTCATGAAGACCGTCCCAGGAAAAGAACAAGAGCTACCTCTGCTGCAGAGGATAAGTTTATTAGAATTACCAACCTCAGAAACCATCGATTTACTGGACATAAATGCTTCAAGTGGCAGACATTTTAACATCCACTGTTCAGAGAAGTCAGGCCTTGAAGGATAAATTTAAGCAAAGAAACCATTATTTGAAAAGACCTACTAGAAGAAAGCCTCTGAACAGGGTGAACAAATGATTCCCGAATATGTGGTTCCCACTGCGAAGCATGGAGAAGGAGGTGTGATGGTGTTTGCTAGTGCCCTTGTTGGTGATTTAGTTCAAATTGAGGCAACACTTAACCAACATGGCTACCACAGCATTTTGCAGCAACATACCATCCCATCTGGTTGGTAATTAGTAGGATCATCATTTGTTTTCCAACAGGACAATGTCCACAAACACACCTCTAGAGCTATTTGTCCAATAAAAAAGAGAGTGATGGAGTAATGCATCAGATGACCTGGCCTCCATAATCACCAGATGAAAATCCAGTTGAGACAGTTTTAATTGAGATTGACCATAGCGTGGAGGAAAAGCAGAAAACAAGCAGTCAACACCTCTGGGAAAACCATTCCAGGTGACTACCTCATGAGGCTGTTCGGGAGAATTCCAATAGTGTGGAAAGCTGTTATCAAAGCAAAAAGTGTTAAAGAATAGAAACCATGATTATTTATTTTATTTGTGTTTACTATATACTCCTATGTGTGTTCTTTTTTATAGTTTGGATACCTTCATTATTGATGTACAATGAAATTAAGAAAACCCACTGAAGGAGAAGTTGTATCCAGATTTTTGGACTGGTCCTTTATATTTAATTCACATCCTGAAGTGTTTTTACTTCGTGACCCGTTTACATCAAAGCTCTTATATGTATATATTATACCCAGCCTCCTGCAGAAAGTGTGCATGAGCCGCCAGCAGGTGCAGGCCGAACTGCTGGAGCGAGAGGAGGTGGAGAGGGAGCTGGGACTCGTGAAAGGCTGGATCCAGGACACACAGGGCCTGTTACTCAGCCCTACAGCTGACCTGGACACCCTGCTCTCCGACCTGGAGGTAAAAAAAAAATGCACCATGTTGTTCCAGTCAGATTTAATTAGCGGCACAGCGATACCAAGTCTGGTGTGAAGTTTCTCAACACAAGTAGTTCAATGAGAGACGTGTCTATAAACAACTCAGATGTGAAAATACCTATGATGGTTTTGAACAAAACAAAAGCCACCTCTTTTCCACCTGTTTTGTGACTCAATCTAAACCAGGGAAGTGTTTAGATTGAAGGCCATTGAAGGCTTCTGTGAAGGCCATAATAATGTTTCCTTTCTTTAATGAGGGTATGTAACAGAAAATGACATGGGCTGGAGTGACTACCACTATTATTGCAGAGATTGTATTATGATTTTAAATGCATTTATGACGCCTCCTTATGCTAGATTCGTTTATTATTCAGTTCTGCACCATACAGACAATTAAGCATTATTTTTCAAGAGATAAATTGCCTATTAAAAGCATTTTTACTATCATTATGACTTTTTTATATCCACTGCTATTGAAATCAAAACATTTATGCATATGGTTGGTGGGTGAATCCAACAATCTAACAATAATTAGTGTACGTTGATAACTAGAGGTCGACCAATAGTGGATTTTACCGATACCAATAGCTAGATTGCAGATAACCGATTAATCAACCATAAGGTTTTAAAACTGGATAAAAACATAACACTCCACGTAAAATAGTACTAAACTTCTACAAAATGACTAAATCATGAAAATGTGCCAAAGGAAATAAATCCATTAACAAATATATTTTTTTATAATTTATATATTGTAAATATTAAATAATAAATATAACATAGCGCTCTCCGTGCAGCGTGCCAGTCTCATGTAAAAACAAACAGCATGTGGTGTCAATGATTCGCCTCTAGAGGCTGCTTTTATAATGACAGCGGAACAGTTTTTTTTTAGTTTAAAAGCCAACCTCTATGATCAAATACAGATATGACAGGAGTAAAACATATTTAAAATAAAATTGTTAAAATATGTCTCGAGCATTTGTTTAGAGGTAGGTTTCAAATGTGGGGGCCATATTTTGGGGACCCCTCATCTTAGGTCACTGGTGTAGCCAGGTAATGCATTTGATTCTGATTCGATGTCTGAACAGTACACAAACAACCACCTATTTAAATCCGAGTAGCCAAAATGCACTAGAACAAATTATATCAATTGATTTCTACTTCGAAATCTTTATCCAGAGAGCTCTGACGAATGTTTGTTATGTGCCTTAGACGGCTCATGGCGGCGTTCAGTCTCAGCGGCAGGCCCTGGAGCAGATCGCAGATCGCCAGCAGATGAAATACAAAGACCTCCATGCCACTGTTCCCTCTGAGATCAGCACCCAGCTGGCACAGGTCACACTGGCGCTGGGCTCGGCAGAGGACCAGGTACAGGCTTGCACAAATACACACACCTTCACATGCTTTTCCAAACCTTAACCTGTCTGAAACACTTTGCTGTGTCTCTTGCAAAACTTTCAATGTTCTTTACTAGTTGGAGATTTTCTTGTTCATCCCAGAGTAGTTCAAAAAGATTTAGGTGCAGTGACTGGGCAGGTCATTCCATGATAGGGAAAACTCCAGACCACTGTTTGCTCTGTAAATCACACTTAGAGAGATCAGACGTATGCTTCGCAGTCCATACGGAAGTGCATGGTGTTGAAGTACGGAATGAGAGCCATGTTGGTTCCTTTCACTTTCCAGAATAAGTATCCAACCTTCCCTGCTCCAAACCAACCCCAAACCTTTACATGCCCATCTCCACAGAACTTTCTACCACTCATTCACTGTCTAATTCCCAAAAACACCATAAAAACCTAGAAAGACTGAGGCAGGTGAAATACTAGAAAATAAAATCTGCTTCGGAAAAGCTGGAGTTCTGGTGTTTTCTTTTGCCCCCAAAAGTGTTGAACCTTTCCTGTGTTGCAGGTGCAAAGCCGAGAAAAAGAGGTGCAGCACAGCCGAGACGTTAAAGAAGACTTTACTACCAGACTGAAGGACATCTCGGAGAAAGTCAGTGCCGTCTCTGTGAGACTGAAACAGAAGAGTGTGGATGTAGAAGAGGCCAAAGAAGAGACGGAGGTACTGTGCCATCTTTCAACATGCGCTTCCTTTCACTCTATGTCTCAGTTGAGTAGGCAGTGGTGGTTCATTGGTTAAAAGGCTCTGGGTTATTGATCCGAAGGGCGACGGTTCAAGCCCTGATATCAACGAGCTGCCACTGTTGGGCCCTCCAGCAGGGCTCTTAAGACTGATATCAGGATTCTAAAGGAGTCACTTGGTATAGACAAAAAGAGGTTTTATTTGTTTTTGTTTTTGTTTGCTTTCTTTTTTAAGTCTCGCAGAAGCCTTGAGCAGTTGCATTTACTGACTTATGTTTTAATACATTTTTGTCAATGAATATGTATTCAATTCTTCTGAATAGTCAATTCTTTTAATTTCATAATGTTTCTCCAAGTTGGACTCTCTATCCAATCAGATTCACATTATGTGTTACTGTAAGGCCACCAGAAATAAACAGTTCTGGTTCTTGGTAGCTTTAATTGCGTGCTGATTGTGGTTGTTGCTTCAACCAATGAGATTGCGACTTGCTGACTCCGAGGCCCACAGGCAGGCGTCCAGTCATGTCAGAATTTTCATTGGTCTTTTGATTGGATGGTCAGAGAGCACATTAGTCAGAGCTCGCAACCCGCATCTGTAGCAAACTGCAGAAGCTTAAATATAGTCGTGTGGATTTGTTAGCTGTTTTTTCATTCCACAACGACTGACAGAGGAGAAGAAAAATGATTTGGTCGCAGATACACTTAAAAGGACATTTACAAGAAAGACTGGACATCGTGAGGGAAGTTTGACCCAAACAGTACAAAACAGTCATTAAGTTTTTTGGTAAACCGTTCATACGTTTGCGTTTTCTTTTCTGTAGAATTTGCACCAGTACACACCATCTGCCTTTATTTCAAATCCCCAGGAAATCCATAATGCATGGAAATGATGTGGAGGTGCAGTTGTGGCTCCAGTGAAAGGAGACGTGTTTAATTGTGTTCATTGTGTTTCTTGCTTTAGTGTTGACATTCGTAGCATCATAAAGATGGTATTAAGAGGTGGATTGATTAAGGTGGGACACCACTAAAGGCCTGGGGGTGAAATTCATGGCCTGATACTGTTTTAGAGTAAAAACAAATTGTAATAAGAAAGCGATTTGACTCTATGAGCAGGTTTGATTCTACTTCAAATTGACTCGAATGCAAGAAACGAAAGAATTTGTTTCATTTGTTTTCAAGTGGACTTGATCACAGCGAGAAAGCAATGCGATTCCACTCGAAATCAATGGAATTCGCTTTCAAGTAAACTCGATTGAAGTGAGAATGTTATTTCAGTCAATTTGAGTGCTTTTTTTGTTTGCTTTCGTTCGAGTCTCTCCGGATCCCTGCAGCTGCTGTCTGGATCAACTGAATCGTCTCTAGGTTACAAACGTAACCCTAGTTCCCTGAGGGAACGAGACGCTGCGACAAAACTCTTTGGGAACGCCCCAAAGCGTTTCGACGCAGCTCGAGTTCCCGAAGGGGAACTGCTTTCTCACTCAAGTTGAGGTTCCTTGAAAGCAAACTAGTTCCCCTTCGAATTGACTTCATAGCGGGAAATAAATCGTTTGAACCTTTTGAGTTTTTTCGACTTGTTTGCTCACCACAAACTCGATCATAATGAGAAAGAGATTTGACTAGAAATCATTTGTGAATAAATCACTGGCTGTGTTGAACCATAGCATTACTCTACTGTATGTATCAGTTAGTAAAGAAATGAATGATTCCCTGGTGTTCGTGTTCCATACAGACTCTGCGTGAGGAGCTGGAGGACTGCTCTCATGCTCTCTCCGAGCTGGACATGGCTGTGCAGGAGTTCGGGGAGCAGAACCCTCTTTTGGCCCGGCAGCTGGGTGCCACGCTGTGCAAACTGTCCGAGCTCCACTCTCAGACCAACAAACTCGCAGAGGGACGGACCACTCGGCTCAAGAAGGTGAACGCGGAGAGACGGATCTCTGTGACGTTCATACGGAAACTCAAACGGTGCAGGTTTACACCATTGAGGTTGTAGTCTCCTGATCAGTCTCCTCTTGGTCTCGTTCCAGGCTGAGCAGCACTTCGAGGAGTTTAACCACAGACTCACCCTGATACTCAACTGGACAGAAAAGGCTGAGACTCTAGTGTCCTCCAGCATCGTGTGGAGCCCTGCCTCGATGATCCAGGAGCAAATCAGAACACACCAGGTAGGAAGGTCTGGCCAATCAGAATCAAGGATTCGACAGTGGTATGAAAATTGTTTATTCAATACATTATAGAGTAAGGATAGAAGTTTTGTAGCACATTGTAATGCTAATCAGACAAGAAACTTCAATGAGGCTTCCTAAATCTAGATCAGAGCTACTGGGTGATATGAGAAGAAAAGAGTGGAGCTTAGTATAACAGGAAACAGTCATTTTTCTAACAAAATGCAACTTATTGAAAAAAAAATATATAGCAAATATAGACAAATTACCTTACAATATCAACGATATTTTAATTAAAAAGTATCATGATATTATTTATCATGATATCAATATTATATTGTCATATCGTCCAAGCCCTATGCATTGGTAATGCTGTAGATACTCTGGTTCAGAAAATTCTTCTCTTGGTTCCTAAACGTAATAAAAAGCTGCGTGTGTTTGTGTCGTGGTGCAGGCGCTGCTGCGGGAGTGGAGGAAGCTGCAGGGGGAGATGGAGGCGCTGATGAAGAGAGTGGAATTGTTGGGAGAGGTGGTGCACACCAAAGCACTTCACCAGCAGGTGGCAGAGCTGAGCCGTCACGCCGAAGAGCTGCAGCAACGAGCCCAATCACGCCTGCTCAACCTACAGGACGCTGCGAAGGTAACGCTACACACACACACACACACACACACACACACACACACACACACACACACACACACACACACTGTCAAACACATGAACACCACGGAGCATTCATTTATATGCATTATTATTATAATAATAATAATAATAATTGTTATTATTATTATTATTATTATTATTATTATTATTATTCAAGATGTTACATTGGATTTTTTTAATGTTTCGTATTCATATTAAGTATTGACACCCTTAAGGATTGTACGGAAGATGGGAAATGACCATTATAAAAAAATAAAACATAAATAAATATATACATGAATAATTACACCATGTTAAATGAAGCAATATTAAATTCATTTATATAACTCATTTCTACATGTATTAATTTTTATTTACTTATTTATCCATTTATTTGTATCGGTATTTCTACAGTTGTTAATGTATTCTTATCAGACGTGCACAAGTCCACACATCCTTTAAGTAAAAGTGCAGATACTCATGTTTTAAAGGACTCGTAAAATTAAAGTAAAGAAGTTCGGGCTTTGACATGTACTTAATTAAAAGTAGTCATTTTAGTGTCCCGCTGAAAACTGAACCTCACGTCATATTAATATTCGGGCTGTCAATTGATTAAAACATTTAATCGCAACTTAATTGAACATTTGTATCTGTTCTAAATTTACCATTTTTATACCATATTAATACTTCATGTTTTTAATTCTATAATCAGCATGGGCATGGAGAAATATTAATGCTTTATGCAAATGTATGTTTATTATTAGTGAAACCGAACTCAACATTGAGCATAAAGACAAAATATTCTTTAGTAAAATATTTTAAAGTAATTATAGTGGTTTAAATGACGTGAATCATCAGGACACGTTTCCACACGGACGGTTAATAAACTGTGCCTCTGTTAACTTTCATACGGTTTACATAATCAGAGAATATTTGTATTCAATGTGAATTTATTTAAAAGTAGACATTTCAAGCTTTCTATACATATAATTATTGTGTCTGTGAGGCAAATATTCACTGAGATTCAGGTTGTTTTATTTGTGTTTGCGAAGAGAGATGGCAGAGAGCGCCCCCTGTCTGTTCACTTTATTTTTACAAAAGCAGAGGGTTTTGTTAGTGTATACAAATGAACGTAGACCCTTTACAGATTCGAATGATGTATTGCTCTTATCTTTACGATCAAAAAATTCATTTAAGGTTTTTTTTCGGCGTTACGAGGGGAAAAAAACACAAAACGCCCCGCTGCGTTTGTCGACCCCCAGAGGGTTTACTGATTAAGAATATTTATTATAGATTTTATATCTGATACAAGGAAGGACGTTGTGAATAAATGTATGTTGCGCTGAAGGTTTTAATTTCTCCTCTTTTATATTTAGTTATTTATTTATGTTTTTAGTCAAACAGAAACGCGCGCTAATAAAATTTAGTGCCGTTAAAATGCATTTGCGTTTTGAAAGCTCTAATTAGTATACTAATACAAAAACGAATTTCAAATGTTGTTACCTAATGAATGTATCCAGGCTGAAGATACACCATATAGAACACAAGCAGAGAAAAGATGATGATGATCATGATGATGATGATGATCAGGTGATCAAGAATGTCTGTGATCTCACTCATGTTTACATCACTGACTCCCTCTGTCTCATTCACGTAAACCCCAGACTTCTTACTGCCCTCTGACTGCTCATTGTGAGCTTCATAAACTAGTCTACATCTGTGGTGTGTGAGAGACAGGACTTTATACACCGGGGGATTAAAAAAGTCGCACAATGACAAAAAATCGGTTGATGAGCTGAAAATGGCACAGCGAGAAAAAAAAATATTAATCATGTCACCAAATTAATAGATTAAAATAAAGTAACGAGTCTGTTTTGAAAATGTAAGAAGTAGAAAGTACAGATATTTGTGTCTAAAAAATAAACACTGAAGTAAAATACTGATACCAGAAAAATCTACGTAAGTACAGTAACGAAGTATTTTTCCTTCGTAACTTCCCTCCTCTGATTCTTATT
The DNA here is from genome assembly GCF_014805685.1 of Silurus meridionalis. Taxonomy (NCBI): domain Eukaryota; kingdom Metazoa; phylum Chordata; class Actinopteri; order Siluriformes; family Siluridae; genus Silurus; species Silurus meridionalis. The sequence goes on from NC_060906.1 coordinate 22,989,680, forward strand.
AATTAATGATTTTATTTTATTATTTTCTGTATGCGACCATTTATTGACATATTTATTTCTACATTCTATTTTGTTTATTTATTTATTTATTTATTAATTCTTAGATTTATTTGCTTTATTTTTATATTTCTGATTTATTTTAACATTTATTTAATCAATAATTTATATATTTCTGTTTTCCCACATTTGTTTATTTTCAGATAAATTCGATTACTTAAGTCTTTCCACACTTAGTTGCTTATTTTTTATATATATATATAATTTATTCATTCATTAATTCCTGTATGTTCACATTTATATAATAAATATATATAATATATTTCTACTTAAATATTAATATATTCATTTGTTGATTTATTAATTTCTGTATGTTTGCATTTATTTATTTACTAATTTATTTATTTTTCTTCTTCTGTAAGTTGTTTAATTCTAATAAAACTCTGCCCTCTAGTGGTAGTGTTTATACAGTGCATGTCACCTTCATGTTTTCTCCTCAGCCTCAGGTTTGGTCTTCAGTGTTCTGTGAGGATTAGAGCAAATGAAAGAGATTTTAATAAAACTACTCTTCTCTCAGTCACTTACATTACAAATCGCATCTCATATCAAAGTCAGGAAAAAGAACGAAAAGCTGGTGAAGGACTAACTGCTCCTAGCAGATCTGAACTAACAGTTATAATATATTTTTAATATTTAATATAATTTTATATATTAAACATTTATTTATAAATGTCTTAGTCCTGAGCTGTAACGTCCTCATCTAGAAACTGATTTTTGAGACACGTGCAGGATAATCGCCCCTTTTACACACGTCTGAGAGGAGTTTCCTGTTATTAAACACGTTTTAGAAATGTAGGTCAACGACGTGACTCGAATAGGAGCATGTTTCACTCTTTCCTTTTTTTAGATTGTTTCATCAGCCGTGACAGGGAGGATAAACCACTTCAGCTTTCATTAAAGCATTTTAACACACATCATCCGGCCAAAAGTATTAGGACACATGCCTTTTTCACCAATATGTGCTTCTTCCCCAAACTGTTACCACAAAGTTGGAGGCACACAATTGAAGACGTCTTTGGATGCTGTAGCTTTTGATGAAGTTCTCCCTTGAACTAGGAGACCCAAACCTGTTCCAGCATGATCCTGGAGCTCCTGCTGTAGATCCTATTTAACACCTTTGGGATGAATGTAAACGTGAAAAGAAATCAGATCAGCTCCTATTTATACTTAAACATCAAAAAAAAGATCTTGATACTAACAATATCTCAAGAAAAAGTATCATGACAAAATTTATCACAATAGCAATATTATATCATATCGCCAGAGCCCTAAGTGCTATTAATGCTGCTCTCTCAATAGACTTATAGACAATAGAGTTGGAACAGAGGCCATGAAAGCCTTTTTACAAGAGAATTTTTTATAAATATGACCCTGTATTGTATATTTACATTATAAATATATATATTTATATATATATTTGTATAAAAGGTTATCGATTCTTTGATCTAGACACTTTCTGATTCCCTGCATTTGAAATAAAATTGACAATGCTCTTCGCTCTCGTTCCAGGATCTGAGCAGGCTGGAGAGTGAGGTGAGGAGCCTCCACAGGTCCATAGAGCGAGTCCAGGAGACATTGGCTTCCCCTGAACTGGCTCGCCTCAGTCTCAGAGAACAGCTGCTCCAGAGACAGGTGAGGATATTCGAAAGACTGTTGCTGGAGTGTGTGTGTGTGTGTGTGTGTGTGTGTGAAATGCTGAGGCGCAAGAAATTCATCAAGATGTTCTGTATGTCGTGCAGCACCTGCTGACAGAAATGGAGGGCTTTAAGGTGCAGGTCCAGGCCGTGCAGAAGTGTATGAGCGCTCTGCATCTGCCCGAGGACACCATGGCCACGTTACCGCTGTGCGTCACTGCGCAGAGTCTACAGCAGGACAGCAGCCATCTCCAACACACCACGATACAGCAGTGTAACATTCTGCAGGTACACACAAACACACACACACACACACACACACACACACACTAACTGTATAGAAATCCATTACAGATGGTACTACTACCAAATGTCTCCAATGGTGGCAATACTTATGCATCACGGATGCTAAGATTCAGCGATTCGCATCAGTGTGTCGGATTTCAGAAAGTTGCCTTTTGTGTCAGGATGCCTCATTTTATTTTTTTTACATATTTAAATTGGTATTAAAACTATTTATATATAATTATTAGTAGATGCGCTACACTTTTATTGTGTCAAAACAAATCAAATTGTATTCGTCTCATACACATTCATCCAGAGCACGTACATGTAGTGAAGCGCTTCAGTCAAAAAGAAATGGAAATAAAATACTTTCTAATAAGTAAATACAATTTAATTAAAAGATAAAGTAGAAAAGTACAAAATATGAAGTATACAATAATAGTATACTGTATATAAAAAACTATAAAATATAAATACAAAATAAATCGTTGACAGATTTAAAGTTTCAACAAAGTCATTGTTATTGTTGTCATTGTATTTAGAAACTGACCGAGATTTAATATGTAGGTCGATTTATTGGCGCTAAACTTTTTTCTTGAGCGCGTTCTACGTGAATATGACGCATCGCAACACTACGGAGGCCGAGGCGTGTCCTGAGAGTCACATAGAATACAGATTAACATGGCAGAGGTAGAGCTGTGACTTCCTGCTCACAGAACAGGAAAAGAGCGTCTGGGTTTGTTTGCACTACAAAGGCGTGTGTGTGTGTGAAAGACATGAGTTAGAAGTTAGAAGGCACTTAAGTAAATTGATAATTTGCTTTCCACTGTGAATGAAATTGTATCGCTTCAAATCGCTTCGGTAGCTGCGGCCTCAGTTATGGAGATGCACTTTCCTATAATGCATGGCTCTTTATATAGAGTGATTAACAGGAGACTGTAACACAGAGCCAGGTGCTTTAGGTGTGTGTGTGTGTGTGTGTGTGTGTGTGTGTACGCTCAGTGGAGCTGATGATCTCTGTGCACGTGTTCCCAGGAGGCCGTGGTGCAGTACGAACAGTACGAACAGGAAGTGAAGAACCTCCAGAAGATGATCGAAGAAGCGCAAAGGGTTATTCAGGACCGACCCGTCGCCACCGGCAACATCCACGAGCTCCAGACGCAGATCCATCATCATGAGGTGAGCGATGAGAGCTCGGTTCTTCTACACAGCTCCCGTCATATCGGGGTACACATTCTTAGGACGGGAAAAAATTTATTTATTTATTATAGCTTACTTTTTTATTTAAAATTTTATTTATTTATTTATATAGGTTAAGGAAAAAAATTTTATATATATATATATATATATATATATATATATATATATATATATATATATATATATATATATTTTTTTTTTTTTTTTTTTTTATTATTATTATATTTTATTAGTTGAAAAAATATATTAAAAAATTATATTATATATATATATATATATATATATATATATATATATATATATATATATATATATATATATATATATATATATTTTGTTAAAATATAATAAAAAAAATCTAAATAAAAAAAAATTGGGGTTTTTCCAGCAGATCTGATTTAATATACATTTCTACTTATTGGCAATTTAATTTATTTATATTATTTATATAAATTATATTATTTACTAAAAACATTTTTCTACTAGTAACCCACTTAAATATACAAATATAAATAATAATAAATTGAAGACATTTATTAAACTGTAAATTCTGTTTAAAAAAAATAATCTCATACAATTTGTCTTTTTTTTGTGAAATAAATCAATAATTTTTTTAATTAATCTGACACTATGTTGCTATAGAGGGTGCATAAAACTTTTGGACTATATATTTGTTTGATATTGTTATAGATAATTATAGATTTATATATGAATATAAATCTTTATTTTCCCTGTTAAATGATGGCTGTAGTTCAACTCATCGTGTGTGTGTGTGTGTGTGTGTGTGTGTGTAAATGAAATCTGAGCTCTCCTCGCTTTTGCTTGTGTTGTTTGTGGTGAAGCTGCTCGTGATTGGTGCAGAGGAAGGAAGGAAATCACAGAGGACAGGCAGCTAAGCTCCTCCCCCTTCCCTTCTCTTACACTCTGAGGTCATTTCCTTTGCCGGCTGTTTCCTCTTTGTGTGAATGTGCATGTGTGGCTGTTTGGAGAGGAAGTCCTGCCTCATTCCCCACATTCTTCTCCCCCCTCACTTCTCCCTCCTCCTACATCTCTTTCCATTTTCTCCTTCGCCAGTTGGTTCAGAGCTGCGCCTTTCATGCAGACTTCTGCTCCAGGCCTTGGTAACTGTACCGCCCAGAGTGTGCTCTGATTGGTCAGGAATTCACAATCGAGCTTTTCTGGGTGGGTTTTTTTCCCTTCACTGCAAACAGCCGGAGAAGATAGCTAGAGAGACAGATAGAATGATAGAGAGAGATGAATCTGTTTAGCTCCTCTCCCTGTTCTCCAAGGCTTACCCTTGTGATTTAGCTTCATGCTGGTTTTGGATTCAAACCAGACCTTCTTTAGAGCTGAGAAGGCATCTAACAGGATATAATGTGGCGTTGTGCGTGATGTGACAGGAGCTGGCCCAGAAGATAAAAGGTTACCAGGAGCAGATCGCAGCCCTGAACACCAAGTGTAAGATGCTGACGGTGAAGGCCAAGCATGCCACCATGCTTCTAACGGTCAGCGAGGTCGGAGGGCTCTCAGACGGCCTGGAGGAGCTTGAGGAGGAGGAGATGACCAAACACCCCGCAACACACCCCTCGGTTGTTATGGTGAGTCAGTTACACACACACACACACACACACACACACACACACACACATGCCAGGATTGTTGCATGAGTTTCAGAATCAGATCTGTGCTCCTTTTCCGGACATGGTTTTCTCGTGGTAGGCAGAGGGGCTGTGATCTTGTTGATTTAATTTGATTATAGTGGTCATCCTGTCATTATCAAATAACATGGGATCCAGTGATCATTAAACACCTGAATATAGAAAATAAATCACTTTCCAACATGGTATAAATGTGTTTCAGTGCTGTTAAGTATGTTTTATAAAGTTATGAAGGAACGCTGAGATGCTGTAAGTCACACTGGCATATAACGAATACTGACATGATGCTTATGTACTGTATGTCATACTGACATACAACTAATACTTATATACACACGCCATAATTATTTATAACTTTTACTAAAATGTGTCTAAACATAGACCTTATTTCATGGATGTCAAAATGACGCAGCATACTTTCATATCTGACATGCAGCTCAGGCTTATGGATGTTATAATGACGGGTATCTTATACTTATGGAGGTCGTATTAACGTATCTCAGATTTAATGACGTAGCTCAGGCTTATGGATGTCATAATGACCTGTACCCTATATTTATGGATGTCATAATGACATGTACCTTATGCCTACAGATGCCATAATGTTATGAACCTTAAACTTATGTATGTCATAATGCCATGCAGCTCAGCGTTATAGATGTCACAATGACATGTAGCTTATACTTATGGATGTTATAATGACGGGTATCTTATACTTATGGAGGTCGTATTAACGTATCTCAGATTTAATGACGTAGCTCAGGCTTATGGATGTCATAATGACATGTACCTTATATTTATGGCTGTCATAATGATGTGTTCCTCAGCCATAATGACATCTACCTTGTACTTATAGATGTCATAATGACATGTACCTTATGCCTACAGATGCCATAATGTTATGAACTTTAAACTTATGTATGTCATAATGCGATGCAGCTCAGAGTTATGGATGTCACAATGACATGTAGCTTTTACTTATGGATGTAATAATGGCGTACATTATATTTGAAGCGGTCATAATGACATGTAGCTTGGACTTATAGATGTCATATGGATGGCATGATGTACCCTAAGATTTATAGATGCTATAAGGACCTGTACTAACGAATGCCTTAATATTATATACCTCAAACATATGGATGTCATAATGTCGTGTAACTTATATTTATGGAGGTCATCATAACATGTATCTTAGATTTATTGACATGTATCTCAGGCTTATGGCTGTCATAATGACATTTACCTTACACTACCAGATACCATAACGTTATATACCTCAAACTTATGGATGTCATAATGATCTGTAACTTATATTTATCATATATTTGTCATTATAACATGGTACTTAGATTTAATGACATGTATCTCAGGCTTATGGATGTCATAATGACATGTAGGTCAGACTTATGGATGTCATTATTACCTGTAATTTATATTTATGGATGTCATAATGACATGTAAGTCAGAATTATGGATGTCATAATGACCTGTAACTTATATTTATGGATGTCATAATGACACATAGGTCAGACTTATGGATGTCATAATGACATGCCCATATGCTTATGGCTGACATATACCTCATATTTAGGAGGTGATAATGACGTGTGCCTCATACTTATGACTATAATAATGACTTTAAACTTATGGGCGTCATAATAACACATACTATATGTTATATATGTTACAATGACTAAACTTTTATATCAACTTATTTATGCGAAGTGGGCGGAGCTTAAAACATTCTAAAAGAAAGGTTTAGAAAATGCGACAGAATCGTGTTTGTGGTGATTTAGCATGATATGACTCTAGATTAAAGATTAAGTTTATCACGTTGCAGTAAGTTTAGGACTGGAACATGACTGAGAGAACACACATCCACTTTATTCAGTATAGCATATTCTGCACAAATATTGCACTGTGGGTTAAATAAAAGAACATGGCGCATATTGACCTTTCTTAAAAATCAGCATTCATATTATTCCGCCTTCATTGTTCTCCTCCAGGCAAGATTCTTGCTCGTTCTTCTGTTCTCTAGTGGTTTAGGAAACTCTTGTGAGTCTTGTCCCGGGTGAACGATTGGCCAGCGGTTGCATCACTGAAAACAGAAAGTTCCAAAGTGGTTGTGCTGGTTGTGCTTTTTGCCCAACGCATTCCTTATGGCCCAGTGAAAGTGTAAGTGTGTGTGTGTGTGTGTGTGTGTGTGTGTGTGTGTGTGTGTGTGTGTGTGTGTGTTTAAGAGAGGCGGCTGCTTCTGCTGCTTGAGAAATGAACATTGTTAGCACAGAGGAGCTCATTTTAATCTAATAGCTCAAAGGTGAAACACTTTCCTCCAGTCTGAAGCCCTTTTGGGGCGAGCAATCAGGAAAGCTGTACTGGATCCAGACCTGGTCAGGGTTCCATGAGGGTTTGGTAGACCTTTTCTCATATGCAGAGGGTATCTGAGTGTCAGTTCTAGTACTTTCTTCTTTTTTTAGATGTCATAATTATACATAACTTATACTAATAAGTTTTAATGACACATACCATATAATTGTAGAAGACCAAATGTCACAATTATATACCATGTACTTATAGATCTCATAATGACATTTTTCTTATACATGTGGATGTCATAATGATTTATACCTTATACATTTGGACATAATAATGATATGTACCCTATACGAATTACCATCATAATGACATATACCTTGTACTTATGGATGTTCATAATGACATGCTGTATACATATGGATGTCAATGACATGTATCAAATACGTATGGACGTCATATTGACATCATATTCATATGAATGTCATGATTATATAATGACATATGGATGCCAAAATGAAATCCCTGTACAAATGAATGCCATAATGACATGTACCTTATACACATGGATGTCATAATTAAATGTACTTTATAAATATGGATGTCTTAATGACGTACATTATACACATGGAGGTCATAATGACATGTCCATATGTATAAGGTGTATATATCATTATTGCATCTATATGTATAAGAACGTCATTGTGACATGGCTTTATACATATGGATGCCATAATGACATGTTCTTATACATATGGATGTCATAATGATATTTGCCTTAAGCATATGGACGTTATAATGACACATTATACATATGGATGTTGTAATGACATTTATCTAATGCATATGGATATCATAATGACCTATTTTCTCATTATAAATATCATAATGACATGTGCCTATACCTTTCATATAGATGTCAAAGCCACATACTAAATACTTACTGGACAGTTTCCCTTTAGAACATAGTGAGGGTTTGTGGTGGATGGTGGGCCTTTTTCAGCTTTCTCATGAAGTAGTGACACTACCAGGCTTTGAGGGACCAGGTAATGATCTTGTGCAGGTGAACACCAGGTATCGCACCATGTCCTGCTGAAGTCAACAAGCATATCATATGTTTTATTCACATTCAGAAAGGTTTTTTTGTGGCTTTGCTCCAATCCGTTAAATCTGTACTTCCTCTCTATACCCTGACTCGTCACTCTTGATGATGAGTCCTATGATGTTTGTGATATGAGCTGTGTATTGCTACGCAGTCATGATTCAGCAGGATGGGAAGCTCTGGGGGCTTCAGTGCCCATTGCAGTGGTGCTGGAGGTGTTGATCCTGTTTTCACGAAGTCTAGGATCCAGCTGTAGACTTTCTACCCAAAAAAGGGTTATTACATTGTACACATAAGCAGTATACAATGTCATGTTGTAGTGCGTGTATAGTCTATTTACGGTCCATCTGTTTTCATTTTGCGGTGTGTGTGTGTGTAAGACGTGGCCAGTGAGTAGGTAGAAATATTTTCAGAATGATCCCGAGCCTGTAAAGAGTTTAGTCATGTCCTCTGGGCTTTAAATAAACGTGCACTGCGGTACTTTACCTGCCAACTTCCTTTCAGCTGCATCTCCAGCTTCTGTTGCCGATTCAAAAATTAACTCTCAACATCCCAAATCTCTCTCTCTCTTTTCTCTTCCCCGACTCTCTTTTTACAATCCCCTCCTCCTGTATGATGGGGTAGATGACTGCCGGCAGATGTCACACTCTCTTGTCTCCTGTAACGGAGGAGTCGGGTGAAGAGGGCACCAACAGCGAGGTCAACTCCCCTCCGGCCTGCAGATCCCCCTCACCGGGGCCTAACGCTGACGTCTCCCTGAACCAGGTACCTCCACTTTACCTTCCCCTGATCACCTCACTGACTCTGACTCACCTTAACCTTCTCAATTTCCAAAGATACAAAATTATTGGCACCCTCACAAACAACACATTTTTCTTCATTGTAATATCTAACAATTGACACTTTTAATGTTTTTTTTATTTTATTTTGTTCCATCAAACAATGAATTGGAATGGGTGTCTTCTCTAGGTAATATGTTTTGAAAGAAATAAAGGAGCTTAAAACTTGTATACTGAGACTTAAATAAGTAACTTATATAAAAAAATATATACATCCTATATATCCATGACACACAATGTGCCTCCTTGTCCTTCTCAAACTGCTCTATCAAACACATTCTTTCTTGTCACCGTCCCTGAGCTGTTTATTTTCATGAACCAGTTCACTGATAAAGGCCTCAGGAAGTCTGAATGTCTAAAATCACAGCCGTGTAATGAGTAACTGCTCGAGTGTAAAGGTGTTTTTTTGGACGTCATCATCCTCAATGCACCTGTGTGTTTACTGGCTGCCGTTTATATATAAATACGTACAGTGCCCTCCACTGATATGGGCACCCATAGTAAATATGAGAAAAATGATATGGACCCTATAGAAAACCTGCCGGGCAAGATTCTGTTTGAAGAAGATGGCCTCAGATTTATTTGCCACATGATTTTCCAACCTCGTTAGGCATGGTAGAAGGAGCTGCTCAGAGTTTGTGGCTGTACTTGACTAGATTCGAATGCGATTTTATTAATATTATCTGTGCCATTTGATGTTATAATAACCTCCTCTTTTCTGGGAAGATGCTTCACTCTACCTTTTTTGGAGTGCGCTTGTGCTCATTCAGCCACACGGTGTTAGTAAAGTCAGGTACTGATGTAGGTGTGGTGAGGAGGCATTTTGGTGGTCCAGTTCATCCCAAAGGTGTTCAATAGGTTTGAGGTCAGAACTCCATAGCAGGCCACACAAGGTCTTCCACCCCAACACATGCAAAGCATATCTTGATATCACCCAAATAAGGATGGTTCCCCTTTTTGAATCTGGTTCCTATCAAGGGAGTTTATCCTTGCCACAGTCGCCCCAGGCTTCATCATCAGGGATAAACGCACATCTTTCATTTTAATTCTTAAGTTCTGTAAAGCTGCTTTAAAAGTACTGCATAAAAGGGTGCAAATAATTTTGGCACACGTAGATTTAACAAAGTTTGAGCGCAGAGTATTTTGGGGGAAATTTTTTTAACAAAAGATTGAAAGGATAAGAGAGAATATAATACATTTTTTTCCCACAGGATTTTTACTCATATATACCAAAGGTGCCAAAATTAATGCAAGACACAGTGTTAACATTAAAACTGTCATTTAAACCTTTCGTTAAAATTCACAGGAAGTCCACGATAACACATTGTTGGACATGGTTGTGGTACACTATGTGGCCCAAAGTATTTGGACCTGTATGTTGTTCTTTTCCAAACTATTACCACAGAGTTGGAGACATACAATGTGCACAAAGCCAGCTCCATGAATATCTGCTTTCCATGGGTTGGAGTGAAAGATCTCCTGCTACAGATCTACAAAACTCTTTTGGAATGTATGTGAAAGCTGACTTAATTAATCTCCACATGCACACTCCAAAATCTAGTGGAACATCTTCCCCAAAGAGTGGAGGTTATTGGGGACTTAATGTGGTATGCTCAGGTGTCCACAAACTTTTGTCCAGATTTTCATGAATTAATGACCTTTAACTGAAGTGTAATCTTGTAGTCTTCTGGTATTTTGGTCTGCTGTGGTGACAAACTGTGTTGAAATGGTGACCAATGAAACCATATGCAGTTTGAGGTGCCAGAACTTTAGTATCTCATATAATCACAGCTTTAACTAGTATATAGATAAGCCCATTACAACTACAAGATTGTATGTGTTCCACATCTGACGCTTTCTTTCCCTTAGGTTTCAGGAAGGGCCCCGTTAAGTCGGGCCCCTCTGCAGGAGCTATATGATCAGACCCTGGAATCAGCCACCACGGCTAACCTGGACGACTTACAACGCTCATGGGAAACGCTGAAGAATGTGGTAAATAATTCCCGTCCCACTCGTATCGGCGTACATACTAGAATCCGGCACACTCCTCTAACACCTTTTCACTGACATGTAGATCAGCGAGAAACAGAAGAGTCTGTATGAGGCTTTGGAGAGGCAGCAGCACTACCAGGAGGCTTTGCAGTCTATCTCAACCAAGATGGAGTCCATTGAGGCCTCGCTCAACGAAGGGCTCGAACCTGGAAAGAGTCCCGAGAGCCAGATGGCAGCTCACCAGGTGGGGGGGGGTCACATTAGCTCCAAATTCTAATTATTTACTAGAAGAAAAAGAATGTACATGTGAAATCTCCTACAAGTCATAGTGAAACAGGAGTTCCTCAGGGTTCTATGCTAAAACCACTTATTTATAGGATTTATAGTATAGTTTGAGCTTTACGTTTTCAGAACACAAACATGTTTCCTTGATCAGGCTCTGATGGATGAGATACTGATGCTGCAGGATGAGATTGGCTCTCTGCAGGCGTGTTTCTCAGAGGAGCTCCAGTGGGATGAAGAGAGCCCCGAGCACGACGCCGGAGACCAGCTGGCACTGCACTCAACCCTCACCGTGCTGGGAGAACGCATGGCCACCATCCGCATGAAGGCCTCGGGCAAGCGCCAGCTCCTAGAGGTGAGACAGACAGTGGAGTTTTAGTTTGGGAAAACAGATTTTCTCAATCAGTCCTCATCTATTTGTTGTTTAAAAAAATCCTTTTGAACATAAAAAAAATTATTTTTGCAAATTTGATTAATAATTTCGCAGCAGTTCTCTCCTTAATCAATCAGTCAGTCAACCAATCAACCCATTAAACAATCAACCAACCAAGCAATCCATTAATTAATTAACCAAACAGTCAATTAATAAATTAACCAAACAATTTACCAACTAACCAATCAATCAATTAATCAACCAATCAGTTGGTCTGCCTGTCAATCAATCAACCAACTAACCAATCAAACAGTCAAGCAATCAATTAATCAACCAACCAACCAGTCAATCAATCAGTCAACCAAACAATCAATCAATTAATAATTAAAAGCTTTTTATTGTATTTAATTTTTAGGTTATTTTTATTTTTTTATTAATTGATTTGTTTTGAAACATGAACACTGAAGGTAGCTCCTGCTAATAAGCATCTCGTGTGGATATCCCCTGTACAGGAGCGGCTGAATGAGCAGCTGGAGGAGCAGAGACAGGAACAGGCCCTGCAGCGTTACCATAGTGAGGCAGAGGAACTCGATCTTTGGTTGCTCAGCACACGGGCGACGCTTAACTCCGCCCTCCAGCCTCATCCTGAGGATATGGACATGGAGGAGCAGCTGATCGACTGTCAGGTGAGCCGCAAACTTGTTCAAGCATGACAATGCCCCTGTGCATAATGCGAGCTTCATCAAAAATAGGCTGTACATGGTTTTGAGTGGAAGATCTCTTGCTATAAAGCTATTGATCACCTGATGAATGTGAGCGCTGACTGCACCCCAGGCTAACACTAACACTTTAACTTGTAGCTGAATAAATCTCACACAAATCTCCACACAATCTAGTGGAACATCTTACCAGAAGATTAGATTGGAAACTAAATGAGGAATGGGATGATCAAAAATCACATACCAATCTTACGGTCTAAACATGTAGCAGTGAGAATTCCTAATGCTGAGCAAGCAACTGTGCAAATATCTGTATTTGCATACTGAATCCTGATTGGCTGTCATGTTTTATGATGTCATACATTCTGAAATGTTTCTTAGGATTTATTCATGTTTCCTATCTCCCACTCTGCCGAACAGAACATGTTAATGGAGATCGAGCAGAAGGTGCTGTGTCTCTCTGAGCTGTCCGTACACAGCGAGAGCCTCCTGCTGGAGGGCAAGGCCGGAAGCGGGGAGATGCTGAGCAGCTCACGCTCAAACTGCACAGCCTCAAAGCCAGCCTTCTGGAGCTGCAGCGCATCCTGCAGGACAAACACACACACATCCAGGTGAGCATCTAATCATTTCAGCCGACACTGAAGGCTCCTTTCATTTAGTGTTAATCGCATCACAGAGCACCCTGTTTGACTCGGTCTCGCCTGATTGTGGGTAAACCGACCTCACACTTCCTGTGTCTCTGAAGCACCAAAAACATTGCGTGAGTTCAGTGCACTCTCACAGCAGTTCTCCTGCATCATACCGAAACCTTTTTTGGTCTCATCAGTGAGCGCTTTGTTCAGAGAGCAGCCAAGTGTGGTATTCTTTTTTTTTTCATGGTTTCGCCAGTTATGCTCAGCACAGGTGCTGTGGTGTTTACTTTGGTGGCTGTTCTTGCTTCAATGTGGTTGTTTAGGACTAATACAACACCACCAAATGAGTTGAAATCCATTAAAACAGACTTCAGTTGAAATAAACAACCATCCCAACTAGGCACAGTTGTGATCTCTGTGAATTTAAACATGGCATGGGTGATTTGAATTGAGTATATTTAAGAATTATAAGAAAATTGTAAAAAAATAACTTTAAAAGACACCACAGAAGTTGAGTTTACAGGAAAACCAGTGGTCTGAGGCTATACTGGGCAACAAAACTGGACATCTGAAGAGAAGAAACACATCATCTAGATGTTGGATAAATCTTAGTGTCTGACATAGCGTGCATTTGGGAGAAATTTGGTAGCAGTAGCATGAACCCAGTGTAGCCTCACAACAGTGCAGGCTGGTGGGGGTTGGTGTAATGATACGAGGAATGAGTTATCGAGTTGAGTGTTTTTTGTTTCATCCCACCACCATAATGATGTTTTTGGAGCTGTATATAAAATTTAATTAAAATATACACGGATCAGCCATAACATTATGAACACCTGTTGGTCCCCTTTTTGCCGCCAAAACACTCCTAAACCGTTGAGCATTAACAGCTTTAACTTCTTCAGCAGTTTGAGCTACAGGTCGTCTGTTGGATCGGACCACACGGACCAGCTCCTCACGTGCATCAATGACCCTCGGCCGCCTACGACCCTGTCACCGGTTTACCACTGTTCCTTCCTTGGAGCACTTTTGATAGATACTGACCACTGCAGACCAGGAACATCCTACAAGAGCTGCAGTTTTGGAGACGCTCAGACCCAGACGTCTAGACGTCTCAATTTGTCAAACTCCCTCAAATGCTTACGCTCGCCCATTTTTCCTGATTCTAACATCGACTTTGAGGACAAAATGTTCACTTGCTGCCTAATGAATAAATCCACCCACTAACAGGTGCCATGATGAAGAAATTAGCAGTGATAATCAATTTAAACGTAGATCTTTACAGCACTTTTGATTTGATAAGACTACTATTTCATTGAACCATGGGGGACCTGTTAGCTTAGACGGTTTGGTTTTTGATGAACATGTGATTATATATATATTTTTTTTACTCAGGGATCTTTAATGACGCAGGAGGAGAGTGAGTCGGACTCAACGTTGACTCAGAGCCCCAGCGTATTGGACTGGCTCAATCAGGCTCGGTCCACACGCAGCCAGCAGCACCAGGACACGATGCAGAGACAACGGGTACAAACTTTTTAAACTCGCGTATATTCAAAACATTATATCTTGGGTAAGATTTCAACCAATCACAGGGCTAGAAACACCTATTTATTAAATCAGGGATGTCAAACTATCACATAAGGGGTCAAAATCTTAAACATAGTATGCAGGCTATATTGTTTATTAAGATTGAACATTTTTGGCTGTGGCTTTTGGAACCCTTTTCTGTTGTGATTGTAGTCTGCCTTTTAATTCTTGGACAATTTGATGTTTATATATATTTTCCATACTGAGCGTCATATTTGGTGTCAAAATGTCGATGTATATTGTGCTCCTTCACCACAGACGCTGCCTCATAACACTACATACACACCCGTTCGTCCCCTCGAAGCACAAACACATATTCGCTTTCCCATCTAAATTAAATTCAATTGCCTTCCTTCCGCGTCAACTTTTCTCTTCTTAAACATTTTAGAATTGATTTTAGATATTTCTAATCTCCGCTTCTTAAAAAACGGCTGTGAAACTCTGAGGTAGAAACACTGCCCTCTAGCAGCGGGACGCCACTTTGCGGGTCAATAAATCGAAGTGCATTGTGGGAGATCTAGTTTATGGGCAGTGTGTGACCATATTTGAGACAGTTGTGCAATTTTGAAGCTCAATCCATCTGAGTTTGACACCTGTGCATTAAGGTCTCTTTAACCGCTAGTCCAAAGCTACCCTAGTAAGTGTAGCGTGTGTGCTAACTCAATAATGAGGTCCATGCAAAACAGAGTGGAGAGCTGTCAATCATTCTGATTAGAATATTAGGCCACACCCACTCGTCCTGATTTATCAATGTGCTGTGTAGGAATTAGAGGCGCAACTGGAGGAGCAGAGGAAGCTGATGCAATCTGTTGCTGACCGGGGGGAGGAGCTTCTCTCACAGCAAACCACGCCCAATGGAGAGAGGTGTGTCCTCCTGATGGGCGTCTTGCCCTCAAAATCCATCCTAATTTTCCATAAATAGCAACCTCACTCATGCTTTCCCTTTATTTCTGTCGCAGTGCCGGCGATCTGCAGGACGTGACGGATGCGGTCGAGAGCGTGAACGTGACAGAACAGGATTGTATGAGGATAAAGTGGGAGAATCTGAGTAAAGACCTGAACACCAAGATGCAGCTTTTATTAAACACCATGCAGGAGGAACAGCTCAGCCTGGTACACAACTAATCCATCTGCATGATAAAAACCTCGCCCCCTTGTCCACACAAGGGAACGTATTTATATATATATTTTTTTGTTTGTTTTTTGTTTTAATGTTGTAGGTGTATCCGCGATCTCGAGTATCCAGCCCAGGAAGTCTGTTCAGGGGGGATCAGCTGACACCAGATGTTTTTCCCCCCAGTGCTTTATTTGAGACTTTTAACCATAAACTGGAGGAACTAGCTGAGGTATTGATATTCTTTGTGAAACATCGTTAAAAACCAAAATCACATTAAGATTATGGATGTTTGAAAATAGGCCCTAGTCTAACTTTTTATATACATAAATATAATGTGTACATTTTGTATTATTTAATATTTTTCTACAATAATTTATTTAATTTTATTTAACTACTTGTCTGATTCTGTTGATTTTTCATGATGTTTGGCATGGAAACAAAATCAGATACAAAACGATGTTAAAATTAGAGGTAGAATTGTGAGAAAGGTCCAACTTTTTATTCAAATTCTTGTCTGGTTTTATTGATTATTGATTGATTTGCATGGAAGCATCATAAACAACAAAATCAGAATAAGACTAGAAATAAAAGCGTGAAAATGTCGCTAGTTTACTTTTTTAAACACATTTTGTAAGGTGTTTTTTTGTTGTTGTTGTTCTTCATGGAGGCATCATCAGAAACAAAATCAGTTTAATACTAGCGAGTAAAAAGGTCCCTAGTATAACTTTTTATATACATTATTACATTATATTAATTTTATATATACAAAATCAGTTTAGGATTAGTGAGGGAAGAGCAAAAAAAGGTCCATAGTCAAATTTTCAAATCAACTTTTTTGTTCATATTTTCTGCTGGTTTTGGGTGTATTCTTTATTGTTCTGCATGGAAAAATCACAAACAAAACCACAATATACACAATAAGCCAAAAAAACAGAGGAAATGCACCATTTTAAGGGAAAAAAGGGTAAATTTGTATTTGATGGCCTCGACACAAAAAAAGTTGGGATGGTGCAAGTCTGAATAAAATTAAGCATTAGAAAAACATTTTGCGACTAATAAGGTTAATTAAAAACAGGTCAGTAATGTGATTGGTTATAAATACTGTATGTTATGGAGGCAGAGTCTCTCAGAAGTAAAGATGTGAAGCATTTGATATGTTTTCTATGTTTGGTTGTGAATAGGATATGGATTTATGAGATTGCCAAAACATTTTTGATATTTATTTATAAATGTTTATTTATTTAAAATACATTTTATATGGCATTTTTTGAAACTAGAAATGGCAGAGAAAATGTATTTTAAATAAATACAAAAAAAATAAATAAATAAATAAATATTTATCAAAAATATTTTGCAAATTCTTTTTGCTTTTGTGTGCTTTTTTTATTGTTCTGCATAGAAGGGTGTTTTTTACCTTCTCTAGTTTTAATGTCATAAAAAATGTAATGTAAAAATGTAAGACTAATAATGAAAGCGTTTCAAAAAGTAAATACATTTTTGCCTTATCAGCTTTTTTTTAATGTTTTATTAAATGCCTAGTTTTCTGTCCTGTGGTTCCTCAAAGCAGGTTGAGGTTAAACACGATCACACTCGGGAGAGGACTCTGTACGAGGCAGTGTGTTCAGCCTCCGCCTGGCTTGACGGTGCAGAGAACAGTTTGCTCTCTGGCCCTGTGCTGCTGTCTGATGACTCGGAGGTTCAGCTGCATCATTTGGAGGTACGCTACTGTTACCAATTTAGAAAAAATAAAACATTAAGAGCGATGTTGCAGATGAACCGAGAGCTTCTCTGGTGCAGGGTCTGAATAAGGAGGTAAAGAATGTCAGCGAGGAGGTGTGTAAGTGTCGGGATGTGCTGGAGGGATGTGATGGAGGAGGTGATAACCTGGTTGAGGAGGTGATGGATGGACTGGATGAGAGATTGAGACTGATGGATTTGCTGCTGGAGCAGAGATGTGATGGCATTAGAGACAGGCTGCAGGAGCATACCACTTTTCAGGTGCGTATGGGTGTTTAGGCCATTTTTTCATTTAAAATTATTTCAGTCAAGCACACTATAGAAACAACTCAACCAGGCAGTGTTGTGGTGTCATAAAATACAGGAGCCAATGAAAATCCAGTATGCAAATACAAGTACTTTGAGCAGAAGATGTTGCACTAAATTCTTTGTGGAGATTCAGACACAATGGTGTTAGTAAAATCAGGTAGTGATGTAAGTAAGGTGAGGAGGCCTGAGGTGCAGTCAGCATTTCAATTCATCTCTAAGGTGTTCGATAGGGTTCAATAGCAGGAGATCTTCCACTCCGAACAATGTAAAGCAGATCTTCCTGGATCTGTCATGCTGGATTTTCATACAGGTTTGTGTCTCCTAGTTCAAGTGAAGGGTAAATGTCATGTCACAGCATCCGGAGACGTTGCGTACAATTGTGCGTCTCCAGGTGTGTGGCAACAGTTTTGCTGAAGAACCACGTGCGGGTGGGAAAAGTCGGGTGTCCCAATACTTTTGATCTAATACAGTGCGTCTTCTTTTAGGCTGAACTGCGGCAGTTATTCGAAGCGATGAGCGGATCGAAGCATCAGCTGCTGCAGAAGATGTGTGGTGCTGCAGATCGTCCGGCTTCCAAACAGCTGGAGGTGCGACTCAGACAACAGCTCACACACCACCATGGCGTCGATTCATCCGGGGAAAACATTTCATATGCATTCCATTAAGTGTCCATAAGCACTGGAAAAATCACATTTAGGTCATTTAACATCCATAAAATGAACAACTGCTTAAAAAAAAGAAATCGAAAGGGGAAAAAGGATTAGCTTGGATCATAACCAAACACTTCACCGATGTTTTGTGTATTTATTTAGTTATTTATTTATTTATTTTGTACTTTATTTATCTACGTTTATACGTTTTATCACCTTCAAAATAGTCCCACAGTAATACAGAGCTCACAATGTTCTTCTAGAACGTGTCCTAGATGTTTTCTTTTCGAAGCGTGTCAATCACCTGCGATTTGCGCCGGATCACCATAAAAAAACGTGACCTTTTGAGCTGCGAAGTCCACAGGGAGCCAAATCTGGCCAGTAGAGTGGGTGCAGATGTGAGATCCTGTTGTTTCCGGCGAGACACTCACGTGTGAGGACAGGGTGCTTTAACTCGCTGTCCATGATGAAATGGCAGACGTGGCCAGAACAGCACCAGTCCCACAGCTCCCGCAGTACTGACTGAAGGTCGGTGCTCCCTGTGACTGTGTGTGCAGCCCTGTGCTGCCATCTGCTGGCGTGTTACAAAACTAGACTCGAAACTTTTTGATACCAACCCGTACTTCTAGCTGCAACACATTTATATATTACATGCTATTGATGATAGATAGATAGATAGATAGATAGATAGATAGATAGATAGATAGATAGATAGATAGATAGATAGATAGATAGATAGATAGATAGATAGAGCTCATTTACAGAGATTTGTTTGGCAGACTTTATCTCACAAGCTACGTGTGTGTGTGTGTGTGTGTGTGTGTGTGTGTGTGTGTGTGTGTGTATATACAGACTCTGGCAGAAGCAGAGGACAGTTTGAGGGAGTTTGAGCAAAAAGTGTGTGAGATAAGGACTAAAGGAGAAACCCTGCAGTCAGACCCAGTGACCACACAAGAGCTGCTAAAACTCCAGGTACAGAGTCGACTCTCTCTTCCTGCATCCCATAACGCCATCAAAATACACAAATATATGATAATGATTGACTGTGTGTGTGCAGGATGTGTATGAGGAGCTGGTGGAGATGGTGGGCTCAAGGCGGAGTGGCCTGAACCAGACGCTGGTGTTGAAGGCACAGTATGAGAAAGCTTTGCAGGACCTGCAGGAGCTCGTGGACACGGCTCAAGACAAAATGGCCGCCGATCAGAAGATGACTGTCGGATGTGTGCTCGAGGTTCAGATTCTTCTGGACAAGCACAAGGTGTGCATCAGGTGTACTTGTGGGCATGCTCTTGGTGATTAAATTCATGCATGTGTTCACAATTACATTTTGTGTGTGTGTGTGTGTGTGTGTGTGTGTGTGTGTGTAGGAGTTTTTTCAGGGTCTGGAAGCCCACATGGTGCTGACGCAGGCCTTTTTTAGGCAGGTCAGTGGGGTGATGGTGCAGAGAGAAGCTCAGGTCCTGGAGCAGACCGTCTCTCAGGCTCACACTGTTCTCAAGCAGGCTCATAGGAGAGGCGTGGAGCTGGAGGGCATCCTGGAGGTGTGTGTGGGTTGAGAATTTATAAGCAATTCTGTTGCTTTTACGTTTTTGGTTGAACAGTGATTTGATGTTGGTGTCGTGGTTCAGGAGTGGAGCAGGTTTGTTGGAGATTACCAGGCTTTGTATAAGCAGTTGGAGGTGGTGGAGAGCAGCATTCCAGCCATGGGGCTGGTGGAGGAGACTGAGGAGAGACTGAGTGAGAGAATTGCGCTCTATCAGGTACCTGCACACACACAGGAAGTCTAACATATGGTTTAGTCTCCAATCTGTGTACTCAATTGTACTCTGAACACACTCTGTCCATGACCTACTGCAGTGTCTGAAGAGTACTCTGGTGGAGCACCAGCAGCAGCTCTATCAGGTTCTGGAGGATGGGAAGAGACTGTTACTGAGTGTGTGCTGCTCGGAGCTCGAGGCTCAGCTCACTCAGCTTGGAGAACATTGGCTCAGCAGCACCACTAAAATCAGCAGAGAGCTCCAGCGCCTCGACTCCACGCTCAAACACTGGACCAGGTCCTACCATTTAACTCTTTACTGTAACTCTTTACACCTTTACTCTTTTTCTTCACAGTTACTTTACTTTTCACAGTTACTCTTTACTTTCCCTCTACTCTTTACTGTTACGCTTTACAGTTACTCTACTCGTTACACCTTTACTGTTACTCATTACACCTTTACTGTTACTCATCACTTTCCCTCTACTCTTTACAGTTACTCCTTACTGTAACTCTTTACACCTTTACTCTTTTTCTTCATAGTTACTCTTCACTTTCTCTCTACTCTTTACTGTTACGCTTTACAGTTACTCTACTCGTTACATCTTTACTGTTACTCTTTACACCTTTACTGTTGCTCTTCACTTTCCCTCTACTCTTTACTGTTACTCATTACTGTAACTCTTTACACCTTTACTCTCTTTCTTCACAGTTACTTTACTTTTCACAGTTACTCTTTACTGTTACTCTACTCTTTACTGTTACTCTTTACTGTTACTCTACTCTTTACAGTTACTCTTTACTGTTGCTCTTTACACCTGTACAGTTACTCTTCACTTTCCCTCTACTCTTTACTGTTACGCTTTACAGTTACTCTACTCTTTACACCTTTACTGTTACTCTTTACATCTTTACTGTTACTCTTTACTGTTTCTCTTCACTTTCCCTCTGCTCTTTACTGTTACACTTTACTGTTACTCTACTCTTTACACCTTTACTGTTACTCTTTACACCTTTACTGTTACTCTTCACCTTTCCTCTACTCTTTACTCTTACTCTACTCTTTACAGTTACTCTTTACTGTTACTCTTTACATCTTTACTGTTACTCTTTACACTTACTCTACTCTTTACTCTACATTTTACTGTTACTCTTACACCTCTACTCTACTCTTTAGACCTTTAAACTTGAGTTAATTTACTCTATACTTTTACTCTAATGTTACTCTGTACACCATTACTTTACTCTTTACATATTTGTTGAATTTACTCTCTATGTACTCTTCACATATTTGTTTGCATCTTTCTTTTCAGCTTTCCTTTTTTCTACTTTATCTTACCTTACTGGCGTCTCTCTGCCGTACGTCTCTCCGTAGGTATCAGAGTGACTCGGCAGAACTGGGTCAGTGGTTGTCCTCGGCTCTGGACAGGTTGGAGTTCTGGAGCATGCAGTCTGTTACTGTTCCTCAGGAGCTGGAGACGGTCCGAGACGACCTGCACGCTTTCCTGGTACAGACATCCTCAGAGACGTCTAAGCACTGCAGATATTTTGTGCTTTGTTTGTGTGTATTCAGCTGTTCACTGATCTGTCTTCAGGAGTTCTCTAAAGAAGTGGACGCTAAATCGTCCCTGCGCTCGTCTGTCCTGAGCCGTGGGAACCAGCTGCTGAGGCTGAAGAAGGTAGACACTGCGGCACTGCGGACTCACCTGGGTCACGTGGAGGTGCAGTGGGCGGAGCTTCTCACACGCATCCCTGTGGTGCAGGAGAAACTCCATCAGGTGAAACAAATAAAACACAGATAGGTTTATTATATTTATTTATTTATTTTTTAATTATTATTATCATCATTGTATTGTTTGTACACTACAGCTGCAGATGGAGAAACTGGCGTCCCGTCACGCCATCACCGAGCTGATGAGCTGGATTTCCCTCATGGAGAACATCATCCAGGAGGACCAGAACAAGATCGTGGAGGCAGTGGGCTCAGACGAGGTGCAGGCCTACATCCAAAAATACAAGGTACCTTAGGAAATAGTGAAGGCACTCCACCCAGAAGTGCTTCATGGGGCTTAAAATTCAAATCAATTAAATTTTTTGCCTCACTTAAAAAATTTTTTTTCTTACTTTTTTATTCTTCTGCTATTTGTTCCTTGTGTATTTTGTTTGTTTGTTTTATTTGAATTTTTTTGTATTTATTTTGCTTGTTATTTTAAACTTAAATTTTTTCTCTTTGTTTTGACATTTTTGACATTTTTATTGTTATTATTGTTGTTGTTGTTGTTATTGTTATTATCATTAGGAAAAGTGTTAGAAATGCAGTTTATCAGTGTCTGTGTTATTTCTATAATCTGCCGGTCCAGAGCACATTACAGTGAGCTCCTTGTTCTCTCGCCTCGTCTCGGCAGGGTTTCGGGATCGATCTCTCCTGTAAGCAGCTGACGGTGGACTTTGTGAATCAGTCGGTGCTGCAGATCAGCAGTCAGGACGTGGAGGGGAAACGCAGCGATAAGACCGACTTTGCCGAGCATCTGGGAGCCATGAACCGACGCTGGCAGATTCTGCAGGGCCTCATCACTGAGAAGGTCAGGCACTGTGTATAAATCTATGGGCAAAGTATTGGGACTACCTGCCTTTTCAGCCATATCTGGTTCTTCCCGTAATTGTAACCACAAAGTTTGAGGAACGCAGTTGTATCGGACGTCTTTGGGTCCGGTAGCACGACATTTTCCCTTTACTTGAGCTGAGAAACCCATAACCTGTTCCAGCATGATGATGCCCCTGTGCACAAAGCCAGCTGCATGAAGGTCTGATTTCCATGCGTTGGAGTGGAAGATCTCTAGATCTTTTGGGATGAATGTGATTGCTGAAAGCACCCCAGGCCTCCTTACCTTCTCACCTATACATCAGTACCATCAGTTTACACTGCACAATCTAGTGGAACATCTACCCAGAAGAGTGAAGGTTATTATAACACCAAACAGGGACTATGGTCAGGCGTCCACAAACTTTTGTCCATGTAGTATATATAAGGTGTAGAAAATGCTGATCGTATTATTTGCAATATGATTCTCTTTTATAAAACTGAAGGTGAAGGGCCTTACTCAGGGGCCCAGCAGTGGTGGGTCCCAATCAGAAGATAAATTCATCAGAAGATACATTTCATGCAAAAGTGTACATAATTTGCTTTTCTTGGAGCCTTGTGTGAAACGTTTTTTTGTGACGTCTTCTCGCTCTGTTTCAGATCACGTTCTTGGAAAGTTTACTGGCGAGCTGGTTGGAGTATGAAAGTGGAGTCCAGACCCTTAAGACCTGGATCAGCGCTCAGGAGGAGAAACTAAAGAAAAAACCCAGGATTGAGGACGTGGGCTCGGTGCAGAACCTGCTGAAAGACTGCCAGGTTATCAGATACTTTTATAAACAGATACAATGTATACAGATTAAATAGTTTTAATAATAATAATAATAATAATAAAATAAATACAAGCTACAAGTGTATGACCTCGTTCAGGATCAGTGTAGATGTCTTAAGACTTTTGGATTTTTATGTGTTTTTATCCAGGAGCTGGAGCAGTTGGTGAAAGAGAAAGAGAAGGACCTGGAAAAAGTGGAGGAAAAAGGATGCTCGCTCATCCAGGGCAAGAAAGGAGACGCCTCCACGGTCGTCATGGAAACGCTTAAAGGGCTAAACCAAGCTTGGACCAACCTGGACCAAACGGTGAGATCAGGATAAAGGAGAGATATTTGAATGTAGACAGACAGACAGACAGACAGACAAGTGGGTAGGTAGGCAGGCATATATATATTTTTATATATAGACAGACAGACAGACACTGGAGACTCCTTCCGTAAGTTTCTATAAACAGAATTTCATATACACATTAGAATCACCAATCTGGTGCACGTGTACAATGTTGCTATAGAAACCATTCAGGATCAAGTGTGTGTAATTTAAAATTGCACCAATTTCATTGGATACTGCACAAGTCTTAATAATGTATTCATTGTAGCCCCACCCCTTTTCACATAATTGTTCCACTTAATACCAGATAAATGCCTCATCAGACAAAACCATATGGACCACAGTGTAATGCACTAATATGTGATTGTCATGTTATATATTAGTATTAATAGTGCTCTTAAAATCACTAAGCGTGTGTGGGTGTGGGTGTGGGTCTGTGTTTAGGTTGGCCAAGTAAAGATCAGTCTGCGTGCTATGCTGGAGCAGTGGAGTCTGTATAAGCGAGCGTCTGAGGAGATCCATGGCTACCTGATGGAGGGACAGTACTCCATCTCACGCCTCAGGCTCCTCACTGGTTCTCCTGAAGCCGTCCTCACGCAGGTGGAGAACTTGGAGGTACTTGGAGATCCTTCTCTTGCTCATATATCAAAAGATTACAGAAGAGCGTAAAAACAACAGTGAGATGGATGAACACGACATCCCTCACAACATCCCTTTTATTCTGATCATTTTTCAATGAATCAATGGTTTTGTCACATTAGAGTCTGCAGGAGGAGCTGGAGAAGCAGGAGAGCAGCGTGAAGAAGTTTGGCTCTCTCACCGAGCAGCTGCTGAAGGACTGTCACTGCACTGTGGCTGATTCTCTCAACACGACCCTCAATGAGATCAACCATAGGTGAACTTTCAGCCCTAAACCCCACTGGCTTTCAGCACAGATCATACGACAGGTTATTACATGTTCTCTTTGTGTGTGTGTGTGTGTGTGTGTGTGTGCAGGTGGAACTTGTTGCTGGAGCAGATCTCGGATCAGTTGAGAAGCAGTAAGAACCTGCTGCAGCTGTGGCAGCGCTATAAAGAGCTTCACGAGAGCAGCAGTAAGGATGTGCAGAGGCTGGAGGAGAGGGCCGAGCGTCTGCTCAACAGCTCCACCCACAGGGAGACCACGGAACAGGAAGAGCAGACCTGGATCCGTGACTGTGATGTGAGTGTCTGATGAAAGACTTTGGAATAAGATCAGATTGAACCTCAAATTAGATTTCATTTGATTCCATTTCATTTGATTCGATTCGATTCAATTTGATTTGAACACTTACTAATTGAGTCTCCTGCCCACTCACTCCCTTGCTTGTTTACTGATTCAGTAACTGTGTGTGTGTGTGTGTGTGTGTGTGTGTGTGTGTGTGTGTTTGCTGTAGGACTTGCTGAACACTCAGGGCTCTGTCCAGGCCACTCTGCAGCAGCTGACTGATGTGGAGGAAGAGCTGAGGCTGCAGGTGGAGCCATCATCCATGGCGACCTTCCACACAGACTACCTGTCACTCATCCAGCGCCTAGCAACAGTGGGACACGCCCTCCACAGGCAGAGAGATCTGATAGAGGTTGTCTGATCAACATGATTGAGAAAGTTCCTTATTAAAGCTATAATAATATCTATATTAATATATAACACTCTGTCTATATTTACCTCACCAGGCGAGTGTGAAGGACTACGAGAGCTTCAGGGAGGATCTGCGGTGTCTGAGTCGGTGGCCAGAAGAGGCTCAGGAGGTGCTGAAGGAGTCGGATCCGACCGCGTCTGCAGATCTGTCCACCGTGCAGGAACGCATGGAGCAACTCAAGGTACACGGTGATACAACCTGTTACGAGAGAATACGATGTAGTGTGTAAGGACATTGATTAACTCTGTGTCTGTGTGTGTGTGTGTGTGTGTGTGTGTGTGTAGATCCAGATGCTAAAACTTTGTCACCTGTCTCCTGATCTGGAGCGTTTAAACAGTCTGGGATACAGACTTCCTCTAAATGACCAGGAGATCAAAAACATTCAGAACCTGAACAGGAGCTGGACGTCCACCTCGGCACAAAGCACAGAGAGATTCAGGTATGGATTAACTACGTACACTACAAGCGTACTACGTACACTACAAAAGTTTGTGGAAACCTGGATGGATGGATGGATGGATAGACAGACAGACAGACAGACAGACAGACAGACAGACAGACAGACAGACAGACAGACAGACAGACAGACAGACAGACAGGAATCTTATGGTCATGTGTCCACAAACTTTTGGACATATAGTGTACGTTTCCACAACATAGTTGGTTCTGGTAGCTTTACACACACATAGTGGTGCATCCATAGTTAATGCTCTACAGTCTTTTAATTCTGTGTGTGTGTGCGTGTGCGTGTGCGTGTGCGTGTGTGTGTGTGCCCACAGTAAGCTGCAAGCCCTGCTGCTACAGAGACAGAGTTTCCTGGAGAAGTGCGAGACGTGGCTGAGCTTCCTGACCCAGACGGAGGAGAAGCTCGGTGCTGAGATCTCGGGCAATTACCAAAGCCTGTTAGAGCAGCAGAGAGAGCACGAGGTACTGCAACATAATACGCCTTTATAACGCGTCATTAGATGTTAATAATACCCTACACGTGTGCATTTAACAACAAGCTCATTTAATATGCAGGAATATGTAAATTTGGAAACGCCTTCTAATCCTTTGTCCAGTTTTTAGTATGCAATATCAGCATTGTTTTATTATAATACTGTATAATATCTATAATATCAAGGTATTGCTTTGTTTGTTGATTGTTTTACCAGTAGCCAGAATATACACTGCGTGGCCAAAAAAATCATATGTGCTTCTTGAAAAATGTCTTTGGATGTCGGAGCATGAAATATTCCCACCATGACAATTCCCCTGTGCACAAAGTTATGCTTTCCACGGGCTGGAGTTCAAGATCTCCTAGAGCTCTTGAACACTTTTAGGATGAATGTGAACACTGACTGCATCTCAGATGTTATTCATAAACTGATTAAAGGGATGTTAACAATTATATTTAAGAGGTATATGTAGTGTAGTATTAAGTATTAGGCAGAGGTTGGAAGTAGTAAAGTACAAATACGTAGTTACTGCACTTAAGTAGATCTTTTGGTATCAGTATTTTATCTTCTCACTGCATGCAATTTTCAACCCAAACGTGCAACATCGTTTATTCACAACATCTTTTCTTTACTCGGATATTTAAAAAAACTCCACCGAAAAATACATTTACAGTGGTATCTCGACATACGAGTTTAATTCGTTCCGTAACCTTGCTCGAATGTCAAATTGCTCGTATTTCAAAGCAAATTTCCCCATTGAAATTAATTGAAATGCTATTAATCCGTTCGATAAGCGGAGGCGGAGGGAAAACTGTTTTTTTACTATCACTCCTGCACACTACGAATCCCTAAACTTTAAAATTGTAACTTTTTCTTCTTTGCTTATTAAAATTTCCGTCACAATCTTCACTTTCTGGCTTCTATTCGCCATCTAGCAGCGGCATCTCGAGCTTGTACCTCAAATTTTTGCTCGCGTATCAGAGCAAAAAATCGACCAAGTGACCACTCGTATCTCAAAAAACTTGTATGTTAGGGCACTCGTATGTTGAGGTACCACTGTATTTATTTAATCAGTAAACATTTTTTTTGCCGATGCACCAAGTCTTAAATCAGCACCAAAAGGCGCCATGATGCACACAATTAACCCTCTGGGGGTCGACACACGTTTGTGCCATTTTTTTCCTCATAACGCTGAAAATAACTTAAGCTACTCGTCTTTTTTGATCGTACAGATAAGAGCAATACATCATTCAAATCTGTAAAGGGTTTAATTTTATTTATACACACTAATAATAACAACAAAACGCTGTGCTTTTGTAAAAAATTAAGAAAAAATAAAGAAAACAGCAAGGGGGCGCTCTCTGTCATCTCTCTTCACAGACACACAAATAAAACAA
Organism: Silurus meridionalis; assembly: GCF_014805685.1. Classification (NCBI taxonomy): domain Eukaryota; kingdom Metazoa; phylum Chordata; class Actinopteri; order Siluriformes; family Siluridae; genus Silurus; species Silurus meridionalis. The sequence continues at coordinate 23,017,657 of NC_060906.1, forward strand.
CCTGAATCTCTGTCAATATTTGTCTCAAAGGCATAATAAATATATGTATGGAAAACTTGAAATGTCTACTTTTAAATAAAAAATGAGTCATATAGCAAACCACATAGCAGGTTCTGTTGTTGCCCATGTTGATTAGAGTATTAAAACCTTGAAAAGTATTAATTCAAGGCACATTTAGAACAGATAAAAAATTTGCAATTATAGGTAGTCTTCGACTTACGACCACAATTAGGACCGACAGATCGGTCGTAACATGATTTGGTCATAAGTAGAGTAGGCTATATGTACAGTACTGTGAAATTATGCGGAAGCTGGTAAAAAATAACGTCTTGCTGCGATTGTGGTTGTAAAGTCGAATGGTCGTAAGTTGCATAGGTTGTAAGTCGACAACTACCTGTAAGTTGTGATTAATCGTGAGTTACTCATGACATTAAATATTTGAATTGATTGACAGCCCTAATATTAATATGACCAGAGGTCCAGTTACCAGCGTGACACTAAAACAGGTAGTAACAATGTTTACTTTTACTGAAGTACATGTTGGAGCACAAACTTCTTTATTTTAACTTGAGTAAAAAAGTATAGTCAGACCTTCTGCGCAGGCGCAGGCATTTTCAGATCTCTCCAGAGATGTACCGTTGGGTTCAAGTCTGGGCTCTGGCTTGGCACACACATAGTGGTGCATCCATAGTTAATGCTCTACAGTCTTTTAATTCTGTGTGTGTGTGCGTGTGCGTGTGCGTGTGCGTGTGTGTGTGTGCCCACAGTAAGCTGCAAGCCCTGCTGCTACAGAGACAGAGTTTCCTGGAGAAGTGCGAGACGTGGCTGAGCTTCCTGACCCAGACGGAGGAGAAGCTCGGTGCTGAGATCTCGGGCAATTACCAAAGCCTGTTAGAGCAGCAGAGAGAGCACGAGGTACTGCAACATAATACGCCTTTATAACGCGTCATTAGATGTTAATAATACCCTACACGTGTGCATTTAACAACAAGCTCATTTAATATGCAGGAATATGTAAATTTGGAAACGCCTTCTAATCCTTTGTCCAGTTTTTAGTATGCAATATCAGCATTGTTTTATTATAATACTGTATAATATCTATAATATCAAGGTATTGCTTTGTTTGTTGATTGTTTTACCAGTAGCCAGAATATACACTGTGTGGCCAAAAAAAATCATATGTGCTTCTTGAAAAATGTCTTTGGATGTCGGAGCATGAAATATTCCCACCATGACAATTCCCCTGTGCACAAAGTTATGCTTTCCACGGGCTGGAGTTCAAGATCTCCTAGAGCTCTTGAACACTTTTAGGATGAATGTGAACACTGACTGCATCTCAGATGTTATTCATAAACTGATTAAAGGGATGTTAACAATTATATTTAAGAGGTATATGTAGTGTAGTATTAAGTATTAGGCAGAGGTTGGAAGTAGTAAAGTACAAATACGTAGTTACTGCACTTAAGTAGATCTTTCTGGTATCAGTATTTTATCTTCTCACTGCATGCAATTTTCAACCCAAACGTGCAACATACGTTTATTCACAACATCTTTTCTTTACTCGGATATTTAAAAAAACTCCACCGAAAAATACATTTACAGTGGTATCTCGACATACGAGTTTAATTCGTTCCGTAACCTTGCTCGAATGTCAAATTGCTCGTATTTCAAAGCAAATTTCCCCATTGAAATTAATTGAAATGCTATTAATCCGTTCGATAAGCGGAGGCGGAGGGAAAACTCGTTTTTTTACTATCACTCCTGCACACTACGAATCCCTAAACTTTAAAATTTTAACTTTTTCTTCTTTGCTTATTAAAATTTCCGTCACAATCTTCACTTTCTGGCTTCGATTCGCCATCTAGCAGCGGCATCTCGAGCTTGTACCTCAAATTTTTGCTCGCGTATCAGAGCAAAAAATCGACCAAGTGACCGCTCGTATCTCAAAAAACTGGTATGTTAGGGCACTCGTATGTTGAGGTACCACTGTATTTATTTAATCAGTAAACATTTTTTTTGCCGATGCACCAAGTCTTAAATCAGCACCAAAAGGCGCCATGATGCACACAATTAACCCTCTGGGGGTCGACACACGTTTGTGCCATTTTTTTCCTCATAACGCTGAAAATAACTTAAACTACTCGTCTTTTTTGATCGTACAGATAAGAGCAATACATCATTTAAATCTGTAAAGGGTTTAATTTTATTTATACACACTAATAATAACAACAAAACGCTGTGCTTTTGTAAAAAATTAAGAAAAAATAAAGAAAACAGCAAGGGGGCGCTCTCTGTCATCTCTCTTCACAGACACACAAATAAAACAACCTGAATCTCTGTCAATATTTGTCTCAAAGGCATAATAAATATATGTATGGAAAACTTGAAATGTCTACTTTTAAATAAAAAATGAGTCATATAGCAAACCACATAGCAGGTTCTGTTGTTGCCCATGTTGATTAGAGTATTAAAACCTTGAAAAGTATTAATTCAAGGCACATTTAGAACAGATAAAAAATTTGCAATTATAGGTAGTCTTCGACTTACGACCACAATTAGGACCGACAGATCGGTCGTAACATGATTTGGTCATAAGTAGAGTAGGCTATATGTACAGTACTGTGAAATTATGCCGGAAGCTGGTAAAAAAATAAGCTGTGGTCGTAAAGTCGAATGGTCGTAAGTTGCATAGGTTGTAAGTCGACAACTACCTGTAAGTTGTGATTAATCGTGAGTTACTCATGACATTAAATATTTGAATTGATTGACAGCCCTAATATTAATATGACCAGAGGTCCAGTTACCAGCGTGACACTAAAACAGGTAGTAACAATGTTTACTTTTACTGAAGTACATGTTGGAGCACAAACTTCTTTATTTTAACTTGAGTAAAAAAGTATAGTCAGACCTTCTGCGCAGGCGCAGGCATTTTCAGATCTCTCCAGAGATGTACCGTTGGGTTCAAGTCTGGGCTCTGGCTTGGCCACTTAAGGACATTTGCAGAGATGCCTTTATCTTTCCCTCGATCCTGACGAGTCTCCCAGTTTCTGCTGTTAAAAAACATCCCCACAACATGGTGCTGCCACCACCATGCTTTACTGTAGAGATGGTATTGGCCAGGTGATGAGCAGTGACTGGTTTCCTCCAAACATGACACTTGTCTTTCAGGCCAAAGAGTTCAGTCTTTGTTTCTCATGTTCTGAGTGTCCTTCAAGTGCCTTTTTGGTAAACTCCAGGTGGGCTGTCATGTGCCTTTTACGAGGCATGTCTTCCGTCTGGCCATGCTACAAACAGGCCTGATTGGTGGAGTGCTGCAGAGATGGTTGTTCTTCTGAAAAGTTCTACTCTCTCCTCAGAGAAATGCTTATGCTATTTCAGTGTGAATATTGGGTTCTTGGTCACCTCTCTGACTAAGGACCTCTTCAAATCTCTCAGCTTGGTCGGACGGCCCACTCTAGGAAGAGTCCTGGGGGTTCCAATCTTCTTCCATTTACGGATGATTGAGGTCCCCATGCTCACTTGGACCTTCAATGCAGCAGAATCTTTATTGTCCCCTTCCCCAGATCTGTTCCTTAATACAATCCTGTCTCAGAGGTCTACAGACAATTCCTTAAAATGTATGGTTTGGTTTGTTCTCAGACATGCACTGTTAACTGTGGGACCTTCTATAGACAAGTGTGTGTCTTTCCATAACTTGTACAATCAACTGAATTGACCACAGGTGAACTCCAATCACGTTGTAGAAAGATCTCAAGGAGGATCAGTGGAAACAGGATGCACCTGAGCTCAATTTTGAGTGTCATTGCAAAAGCAGTGAAAATCTATGTACACGTGATTTTTATTTTTTATTTTTTTTGTAATAAATTTGCAAAAATTTAAAACAAATTTATTTCACGTTGACATTATGGGGTTTTGTTTGTAGAATTTTTGAGGAAAATAATGAATTTTGGAATCAGGCTTTAATATAACAAAATTTGGAAAAAGTGATGTGCTGTGAAAACGTTCCAGATGCAACGTACTGTTCGATTAATGTGGGGTGCGTGTGTGTGTGTGTGTGTGTGTGTGTGTGTGTGTGTGTGTGCATTTGTTTCTGCAGCTGTTCCATGCTGAGATGTTCAGTCGACAGCAGATCCTTTACTCCATTATCAGTGACGGCCATCGGCTCCTCAATCAGGGACGAGTGGAAGACAGGTACTGAACATCTACTGACCAGCCAATAAAAACGTGACAAAGCCTGCACTGTAGCCTACAGTCCAACAGGCGTCATCATTGTAAGATCTACATGCATGTTGGTTATTTAGATCCATGTCATACAGTTTGATTTGTAATGATCATATTAGATTGCTCATCTCGACCTCCAATAAGAATCAAACATTTTGATGACATCATCCTGCATCTGTTCAATCACCAAACAATGTGTAAATTTGTGTTCCTGATTGGTCAGATTTTTATTAAAATGTATTAAAAAAAATTAACAGACCACTGTGTTTTCTCCTCCTCGGTGTCGGCCTGAGTGTAGAGACGATTTTGGCCTGAAGTTGGCGCTGTTGAGTAATCAGTGGCAGGGCGTGGTGCGACGGGCGCAGCAGAGGCGGGGCATCATCGACGCGCTGGTGTGTCAGTGGCAGCGCTACATCGAACTTTCTAAGAGATTGAGATACTGGCTGCAGGAGGCGGCTCTAGAACCGGACGAGGAACCTCAGCAGCAGCAGAGGGAACATGGACGAGTCACAGCACTGCAGCAGGCCCGAGGAGTTCTCGACCACATACAGGTGAAAATAAAGCAGTTCTGAAAGCAGATACTGGAAATATCTGTTGGTCATGTAATGTGTCTTCAAGTCTGTTTTTTAGTTTTTAGTTTATTTTCTGTGAATAAGCTCCACCCACAACCTAATTAGTATTACCATATATTCAGGCAAAAGTAATATGTATACATGAATACATGATTCAGAAATGCTCTGTTCTGCCCCCTAGCTAAAAGAGCGAGTGCTACAGAGGCAGCAGGGCAGCTACATCTTGGCGGTGGATGCAGGAAGGCAGCTTCTCCTCTCGGCCGACGCCCAGGCAGAGGCGCTGCTCCAGGAAGAGCTGACGGAGCTACAGGAGCGATGGAGGAACACCAGCATCCATTTGGACCAGAGGAAGAAGGAACTGCTCTCACTGCTAAAGGTAAAGTCAGGATTGTGGGCGGGACTTTAGTATTCATTTAAAAAATTTAGAACGTGAGCATATTTTGGAAATAATGTCCATCTCAACTACACCGAGATTTATATAGATATCGATCGTTTGTGTTGTTTTGTAGATCAGGTGTCGCTGCTTGTTGATTAATATATTTATAAATTAATATAGAGATCTAATTAATAAATCATATATAATAATAATTATAATAAAGCTCTCTCCGTGCAGCACGAGGTCTCGCATGTAAAAAAACAAACACGTGGTGTCTGTGATTCGCCCCTAGAGGCTGCTCTCGTATCATTATGGATTAGGTGTACACTAAGCTCAGGCCCAGGCCTCCTCACCTCACCTACATCAGTACCTGACTTTACCAACACACTTGTAGAACATCTTCCCAGAAGAGTGGAGGTTTTTATAAGAGCAAATGGAGACTTAATGTGGAACAGGATGTTCACTGCAATGACCTAATGGTCAGGTGTCCACAAACTTTGCGAAATAGTGTATGCTGAATGTAGTAATAATGCATGAGAGAAAGAGAGAGTGTGTGTGTGTGTGTGTGTGTGTGTGTGTGTGTGTGTGTGTGTGTGGGAGGGAGAGAGAGAGAGAGAGAGAGGGGGGGAGAGAGAGAGAGAGACGAATGGAGAGACACGGAGGTGGTGTGAGAAGAGACGCAGTGAGTTTGTATGACGCAGCATCCCGAGGCACGGAAATATCCGGAAAAAGGACAGAGGGATGCTGATATTCTGTTAGAGAAAGATGGCTGTGGTTTTCTCTGTAATATTTCTCTCTAATAGAGGACGACGTCGAAGGTGTGTGTGTGTGTGTGTGTGTGTGTGTGTGTGTGTGTGTGTGTGGTGTTTCTATTGTATGATTGAGCAAATTTCAGGCTGCATCAACGCTGCAGAGGAAATGTCTGTGTGTTTCATTTTCTCGTGTGTGTGTGTGTGTGTGTGTGTGTGTGTAGGACTGGGAGCAGTGTGAGAAAGGAATCGCTGTGTCACACGAGAAGCTGAGAGCGTTTAAGAGGAAGCTCTCACTACCTTTACCTGATCACCACGATGAGCTGCACAACGAGCAAATCCGCTGCAAGGTAAACCTCACACGATCACCACGTGTTAATGTAGCATTACACGTGACACTGGTGTGATGTTAGCGTGACATTATTGTGACAATAGCATAACTCCAATGTGGCATTAACGTGACACTAATGTGACATTAACATGACACTGATATGGCATTAACGTGACATTAACGTGACATATATATATATATATATATATATATATATATATATATATATATATATATATATATATATATATACCCCATTAAAGTGACATTGACTTGACAATAAAGTGATACTAATGTGCCATTAAAGTGATACTAATGTGGCATTAACTTGACACTGATGTGGCATCAACGTGACGATGATGTGGCATTAACGTGACAATAATGTGGCATTAAAGAGACACTAATATGGCTTTAACTTGACATTAAAGTGACATTAACGTGACAATAAAGTGATACTAATGTGGCATCAACGTGACACTGATGTGGCATCAACGTGACGATGATGTGGCATCAACGCGACACTGATGTGGCATCAACGCGACACTGATGTGGCATCAACGCGACACTGATGTGGCATAAAAGAGACACTAATATGGCTTTAACGTGACATTAAAGTGACATTAACGTGACATATATATGCCATTAAAGTGACATTGACTTGACACTGTGGCATCAACGCGACACTGATGTGGCATCAATGCGACACCGATGTGGCATCAGTGCGACACCGATGTGGCATCAACTTGACACTAATGTGGCATCAACGTAACATATATATATATATATATATGCCATTAAAGTGACAGTGACGTGGCATTAACGGGACAATAAAGTGCCATTAAAGTGACACTAATATGGCTTTAACGTAACATATATATGCCATTAAAGTGACACTGATGTGTGACACTAGCATGTATCACATGAACACTACATGACATTTGCAGAGCATTAACACGACACGTGACACTAACGTGACACTAACTTGTTTGATTGGCACGCTTTATGAGATGCTTTTCTGTCCATCACGGTTGTCCAGAGTGGTTAGTGCAGTTATGTGTTTGTTGTTTCTGAGATCAGCAGGTTCAGATCAGGTGTGTGTGTGTGTGTGTGTGTGTGTGTGTGTGTGTGTGTGTGTGTGTGTGTGTGTGTGTGTGTGTGTAGGAGTTAGAGGGCAGTGCTGATGGTTGGGGGGACGACGTGGCAGCTCTGTGTGTTCTCAGGGACTCGCTCTCGAGCAGCCTGAGCCACGATGACCTCACAGTCCTACAGGAAAGACTCGAGCTGCTGCAGAGACAGTGGGAGGAGACGTGTCACCAGGTACACACACGCATACACACACACACACACACACACACACACACACACACACACGTGGGAATATGCTGTACAAGACACACATGCTCTATTCACGAGGAACACTTCTTACACACGTGTTCCTCAGTCACATGCCTCACACAGGCGTTACATACCACCTGTTCCTCCACACACACACACACACACACACACACACACACACACACACACACACACACAGAAAACATTCAACATTTTCTTGTTAGATTGTTAAGGAAGAACACAATTTAGACCCTTAATGATTCTCTCTCTCTTTTTTCTTTTGCTCTCTGTCTTTTTTCAGTTTTTTTCCTCTCGTGTTCTCTCTCCTTTAACTGTCCTTTTTCCCTCTCTTCTTTGTCTCCTTTTCTGTTTTCTCTCAGCCTTTTTTTTTTTACTTTGTCTGTACTTCTGCAAATCTCTCTCTCTCTCTCTCTCTCTCTCTCTCTGTCTCTCTCAGGAAGTTAATTAAACATTAGATGACGATAAAAACATCCTCATTTCTCTTTTTACTTTTATTTTTCATTTTTCTTTCAATCATTTTAGCTCTTTTTTTCTTTATTCAATTTGTGCACAACCTTCAGTTCACCCCCCCTTTCCATCGCTTTCTTTTGCTGTAGCTTCCCTTCTTTCTTTCTTTCTTTCTTTCTTTCTTTCTTTCTTTCTTTCTTTCTTTCTTTCTTTCTTTTTATTCCTTTTAGTCTCTCTGTCTTTCTTTCTCCTCATTTCTTCGTCTCTTTCTTTTCCTCTGTCATTTTGTCTTTCTTTATTTTCAGACAGTTTTATGTGCTTTATTGGTATGTGCGTGTGTGTGTGTGTGCGTGTGTGTGTGTGCGTGTGTGTGTGTGTGTGTGTGTGTCATGCAAAAACCAGAGAAAGCATATATAAAGATGAAATATTAATAATGCATGTGCATAAATTAAGGACGGTATAAAGGCAATATGTACAGAATTATTAGTAAAAAAGTAAAAATTTGTAAAATCTCTCTTTCTTTACTGTGTGTGTGTGTGTGTGTGTGTGTGTGTGTGTGTGTGTGTGTGTGTGTGTGTGTGTGTGTAGCTGACCCTGCGCAGGCAGCAGGTGAGTGAGAAGCTGAACGAGTGGGCCGTGTTTAATGAGAAGAATAAGGAGCTGTGTGAGTGGTTGACTCAGATGGAGAGCAAAGTGTCTCAGAACGGAGACATCACCATCGAGGAGATGATCGAGAAGCTCCGGAAGGTGAGACGTCAGCACCACATGCAGAGTGTGGACTCGTGTTTATCGGACCCAGTCGAAGTTTAGCATCTATAGAAGGTGCTAATTATAGTGTGTGTGTGTGTGTGTATGTGTGTATGACAGGACTATCAGGAGGAGATCTCAGTAGCGAAGGAGAATAAGCAGCAGTTGGAGCTCATGGGAGAGCGCCTAGCCCAAGCCAGCCACGAGAGCAAAGCGACCGAGATCCAGTACAAGCTGAGCAAAGTGAACGAGCGCTGGCAGCACCTGCTCGACCTCATCGCAGCCAGGTGAGAGACACACACACACACACACACACACAGTAAAAGTAGATTTGATTTCCATCTAACAACAGGACTAAATTTGTATAAACGATTACAAATGGACGAATGTGTGTGTGTGTGTGTGTGTGTGTGTGTGTGTGTGTGTGTGTGTGTGTGTGTGTGCGCGTGTGTGTAATCAAAGAGTAGGACGGGGTGCTCTACATCTTATCAGGTAATGACTAAGTTTAAGATTTTTTAAATCAAACCAATCAGCTTTTCAGAGATCCAGCGCTCTCTGACCTCTCGACCAATCAGAACGCAAGGAGAGAGCAGAGGCGAACGAGTGAGCGAATATTGAGGAACATGAAAAATACTTCCTGTTGTAATGTAGCTGTAATACCAGCACGTGTGTCTCGGTGTCTCAATGCCACATGCGGTTGTGACTAACGGCGTCTCAGCAGACAGAAAATGCTAAAAACTTTTTTTTTATCATGTCACGTGATTGATATATATATATATATATATATACTGTATTGTCAAAAGTATTGGGACACCCGACCTTTCCTGTTATATGTGTTTGTTTTCCAAATTGTTCCACAAATCTGGAGGTTCTCCATTGTACAGGACGTCTTTAGATGGCGCTATAATAAAAGTTTGTATTAACTTGAACTTGAAAACCCAAACCTGTTCCAGCATGAGTAATTAATAAAAAAATAGAACAAACTAAAATATAATATATATATAACAAGCAAAAACTCATTTGAACAGTATTCACAATGTAGTTCAAATCAACAATAATAATACATACAAAATAATAAAATATAATAAAATAAAATTATCACATTTATTTCAAAAAATTAAAAAGCTGTCATTTTTTTTTGTATCTTTTTCCAAAGAAAATTTTCTTGAAATAAGCAAAATTATTTGAAAATTTTACACTTGAAAACTAGGAACAAGATTAAAAATCATAGACTTTAACATTTCATTTAAAAAACAAATGACTAATAATAATTCTTATTATAGTAATAATAATAATAATAATAATAATAATAATAATAATAATAATAATAATAATACTTGTAACTATAATAATAATGTCATTGAATACAAAATATAGTGTGTTTGTTGTTTTGAAAACAAAATGGGTGATATACACTGTCTACTGTACACACACACACACACACACACACACACACACACACACACACACACACACACACACACAGACATGTGTTAATGACTATAGTTTAATTTTAGCTGCAGAAGGAGCCGTCACTCAGTCACCACTCACTGCTACATGCCTTCTCTCAGGAGCAGTTGTCTCACCACACACACACACACACACACACACACACACACACACACACACACACACAGCAGGGAAGGACAGAGGAGCGTCAGTGTTGAGACGAAAGCGAGTTGGAAGCAGGAGAAAGGTTATAATTCGGATCAGGATCAGAGCGGTGCGGTTTGTCCTCATGGTGCTGGAGCTGGGCTCGGAGGACATGGAGCAGAGTCCAACTCGAGACTCGGACCTGCCCGAGTGCGACTGCGACGTCACCAGGCAAAACTTTCCTCTCGCTTTTAATATGTATTTATGAGAGTAAGGACACAGGGCTTGTGCTGTAGACGTCTAGGGTGGGAGTTAGTCATGATCATAGCACTGATTGTTCAAACGTCCTGATTTGTTCAGGAAATAGTTTTGACTATTCGGATTAGATGAGATCGGATTCCAGCCAAAACTATAGTGGATCAGATATCGGAGAAAAAAAAATACAATCCTGTAACAGATGCAAACGATTTTATTTATTCAGGATTATACTTTTTTTAATAATATAAAGAGATTTCATTGGATTTATTTATTTATTTGATAGTGTTTTTAATATTATATATATATATTATAAGGTATTTTGTTTTTTCTTTTCTTTATATTTTTGAGTGAAATAAACTGATAAATAAATATGATTTAGAGATGTTTAGTAGAATTTTAAAGGAAATTTTGAATTTAGAAATTTTGAATTTTAAAGAAATATATATATATATCTTTATTTTCAAATAAATTTCACTTAGATTTTTTTTTTTTTTCCTTTTTCACCTCAGTTGAATTGTTCTCCTTTTATTCATTTTATCTTTACAGCATTTTTTTTCTCTACTTTTTTACCTTAATTGACTTGTTTTAATTTTTTCCACTTTATTTTCACTTTAACAATTTTTACAGTTATTTTGACATTTAATAGGATATTTTTCTTTATTTTCTCTCTATTTTTTTTTTTTTATTATTTTTAGAATTGAATTTGTTCTTTATTTTCACAGCTGGTTTGTATACGGTTGTTGTACAGTTATAAGCTGCAGTGTCTGTCTGTGTGTCTGTCTGTTAAATAGTCTGTGATGCTCCAGTATCACAGTGGAGTTACATTTTTTGTGTGGATTTAGTGTTAATATAAAGAATTTACAGATAAACTTTCTTCAGGCTGGTGTTGGTGCTGTGATGATGTGGGGAATACGTTATCACACGTCCAGCTCCTTCATACCAACCGAACATAGTTTAAACACCACAGCTTATCTTAGTGTGTGTGTGTGTGTGTGTGTGTGTGTGTGTGTGTGTGTGTGTGTGCGTGTGTGTTTGTGTTTTGCTATGAGAAAATAGATCTTATAGTGCTAGAGTGCATAGGTTTTAAATAGACTTTTGTGTGTGTGTGTGTGTGTGTGTGTGTGTGTGTGTGTGTGTGTGTGTGTGTGTGTGTGTAGGGTGAAGAAGCTGAGGGAGACTCTGGTGGCAGTGCAGCAGCTGGATAAGAACATGAGCAGTCTGCGTTCATGGCTCACACACATCGAGACGGAGCTGTCGCGGCCCATCGTCTACGAGACCTGCGACATGAACGAAATACAGAAGAAACTCAGCCAGCAGCAGGTCTCACACACACACACACACACACACACACACACACACACACACACACACACACACTTCTATCTATCTATCTATCTATCTATCTATCTATCTATCTATCTATCTATCTATCTATCTAGGTGTTTTTTGAATGTGAAACTGAAACGTGTGTGTGTGTGTGTGTGTGTGTGTGTGTGTGTGTGTGTGTGTGTGTTTGGGCAGGACTTGCAGCGGGACATTGAGAAGCACAGCACGGGCGTGGCCTCTGTGTTGAACCTGTGTGAGGTTCTGCTGCACGACTGCGACGCCTGCGCTACAGAGACCGAGTGCGACTCCATCCAGCATGCCACACGCAACCTGGACCGCCGCTGGAGGAACATCTGCGCTGTGGCCATGGAGCGCAGGCTTAAGTACGAGTTCATAAGGCTGCATAATGCATACGTACACTCAAAGGAGAAAACAGTATCGGGACACCTGAATTTTCCAGCTATATGTGGTTCCTCCTCAGCACAGTTGTATCGTACTTCTGTGGGTGCAGGAGCATTAAATGTTGCCTTCACTTGAATTTGAGACCCGAAACTGTTCCAGCATGATGGTGCCCGTGTACACAAAGAAACTCTATGAAGATCTGCTTTATGTGGGATGGAGTGAATGATCTCCTACTGTAGAACTTCTATGACCCCAACCCCATTATCATCCCTCAACACTGTATTTCAGTGTCACCCCAGTGAGGGTGGGTTCCTCTTTTGGGTCTGGTTCTTCTCAAGTTTATTCACTAGTGGAACATCTTCTCAGAAGAGTGAAGTTTATTATAACAGCAAACACGAACACCATAATGTTCAAAATCTTCCTTCAGCAGTACGAGCTCCAGTGTTTAATTCCTGATGTAGTGTGTAAAGTTGAGCATGGTGTTGATCTACTTTCAAACTCAAACTACAGGATTAATAATGTGTGTGTGTGTGTGTGTGTGTACGCTTTGCAGGATCGAGGAGACTTGGAGGTTGTGGCAGAAGTTTCTGGAGGATTATTCTCACTTTGAGGACTGGCTGAAGGCGTCGGAGAGAACCGCAGCTCGGCCCAACTCATCTGGAGTGCTCTACACCGTCGCTAAGGAGGAGCTGAAGAAGTTTGAGGTAAAGCAGACGAGAGAAACGATGCAAAGTGAGAGAGTAATGACACGCAAGAGTAACACGCTTTTTTAAAAAAGCCGTTTATCAGGACACCAATAACGAGATATTTTTTTTATTGACTACAATTAAAATCTGATTATTAAAAGCCCCAGCAATGTGCTGAACATTATATTACATTAAATAATGAAACACCATCATTTTTCTATGCGTTCTACACTTAATGTTTACATACAACAGGGAGGTGGTAGCTCAGTGGTTAAGGCATTGGGCTTTGGATCAGAAGATCACAGGTTCAAATCCCACCACCACCAAGCTGCCACTGCTGGGCCCTTGAGCAAAGCCCTAAAACCCTCCCCTGCTCAGTTGTAAGTCGCTCTGGATAAGGGCGTCTGCCAAATGCCGCAAATGTAAATGTAAATACAAAATTTGGGTGCATTGCATGCTGGGGTTTTTCTTATATTGTTTGGGTTTTGTGGGACTCTTGAACAACCCGGATGCAAAATAACAGTATAACACTGTAAGAAGAGGACATGTGTGCTCCCATTTCCTGTCCCTCTCTAGTGCAAGTTCAAGTTTATTTCTAATAAGCAATGCCTCAAACAGCTTTACAGACATTGTGGAAGCAGGCACTAAAATAGTTCCACATCTGAGATCATCATAAATCCAACACCTACTCCTCCATGCCAGAGCCTTTAAATGGTCAAAGAAGTCCAATGTCCAAATAAAGTGGGATCCAGATGGCGCTGGTACGTCTCTAGATGGTTCGGGATGATTGCGGGGTCTGCATCTAATCTTTGAAGGTCCATAACCTGGCACAACCAGCAGAGGAGATCAATCCTAGGACTATAACCGTGTGTGTGTGTGTGTGTGTGTGTGTGTGTGTGTGTGTTTTGCAGGCGTTCCAGAGGCAGGTGCAGGAGTGTTTGACTCAGCTGGAGCTCATCAATAAGCAGTACCGCAGACTGGCGCGTGAGAACCGCACAGACTCGTCCTGCCGGCTTCGGCAAATGGTGCATGATGGGAACCAGCGCTGGGACACGCTGCAGAGGAGAGTGGCGGCCATCTTGCGCAGGCTGAAAGTGAGACCACGCCCTTCAACCACAAACCCGGCTTTAGGCTATAAATAAAACACACACATCACAATCAATTTTAATGGTTTAACACAGCTAGCATGTAGATTAGCTATGCTATATAGCTATGCTAATGCTAACTAAGATTAGCACTAAGGTTGCATTAGTAAGTATTAGGAGGCATATTGCCATGAAAATCGAACTAGCTAGGTTGGTATATTTTGAACTCTTAGCAACATTGCTAAGCAACCTAGCTTAGCTAAGATTTACAGTGTTAGCTAACAGCCAGCTAGCGCTTATAGTCAATAAATAAGTTTACTAGCTGGTATGTGGAGTTATAGGCACGTATACTAGCAAGCAAGCTAACACCACGCTAGCTATTCAAACCGTTTGCTAGGTTGTATATAGACTATTTTGGCCAAAAGTATTGGGACACCTGACTTTTCCAGCCATATGTGGTTCTTCCCCAAACGGTTATCACAAATTTAAAGGCACAAATTGTTCAGGATGTTTCTGGAGACCCAAAACCTGTTCCAGCATGACAGTGCTCCTGTGCAGAAAGCCAGCTTCATGAAGCTCTGGAGTGAAAGATCTCCTGCTGTAAAGCTCTTGAACACCTTTGGGATGAATGTGAATGCAGACTGCACCCCAGGCCTCCTCACCTCCACACCTACATCAGCTTTACTAACACCCTAGAGGCTGAAGGAGTCTCCACAAAAATCTAGTGAAACATCTTCCCAGAAGAGTGGAGCGTATTATAAGAACAAATGGAGACAAAATGTGGAACAAAATGAAAAAAACAAAAAAAACAATCTTATGCTCATGTGTCCACAAACTTGTAAAAATGTGTGTGAGTGATGAGCGTGTCGTCCCGCAGCACTTCATCGGCCAGCGTGAGGAGTTTGAGAACGTCCGGGACGGGGTTCTGGTGTGGCTGACCGAGATGGACCTACAGCTCACCAACATCGAGCACTTCTCTGAGTGTGATGTTCAGGCCAAGATCAAACAGCTCAGGGTGAGTGTGAGTGTGTGTGAGTGTGTGTGAGTGTGTGTGAGTGTGTGTGAGTGTGTGAGTGTGTGAGTGTGAGTGTGTGAGTGTGTGAGTGTGTGAGTGTGTGTGAGTGTGTGAGTGTGTGAGTGTGTGTGAGTGTGTGAGTGTGTGAGTGTGTGTGAGTGTGTGAGTGTGTGAGTGTGTGTGTGTGTGTTTTAAGTGTTTAAGTTACCATTCACTCCAGCTGAGATATAAACTCCACCTATTAAAAATAACACACTGCTTCTTTAATCCTTGGAAAAAGACGTGACATTTGAGTTTGAAATCTTTGATTTGTGTGTGTGTGTGTGTGTGTGTGTGTGTGTGTGTGTGTGTCTCAGGCGTTTCAGCAGGAGATTGATCTGAACACGGGGAAGATTGGGAGTGTGTTTAGTCAGGGTGAAGCTCTGATGGAGAAGAGCGAGCCTCTGGATGCTGCTGTGATCGAGGAGGAGCTGGACGAGCTGCAGCGCTACTGCAGGGAAGTGTTCGGACGCGTTGACCGATACTACAGGAAGCTCACACGCCTGCCGGTGAGACGTCACGTCTTTTTACTTTATTTACAAAATATTCAAAAGATTTTATTTATAGCTGCTGTAACATGAACAACAACAAAAAACCAGGAGAACTAAAGGTTACTGTAAAAGGATAAAAACTACTTTTTTTTTCTTCTAACACTAATTTCACAGTTTGTAGCTCGTTTAGAAAGTAATAAATTGCCTCCGTGTCTTTGAGCAGCTGGCTGATGAGGACGAGTGCGACTGTTCAGACCGGGAGTTCGACCTGGATGGATCAGGTGACCTTTCTGACCTTCAGTGGGACGAGCGGAACTCTTTACCCAGCACCGGAAGCCGGACCCCCTCCATCAGCCCTACGGCACTGAGGACGAACCGCTCGGGTCGGGGAACTCCAGCAAGCGTGGACTCCATTCCGTTAGAGTGGGACCACGACTACGACCTCGAACCCATGGGCATGTCATCAAAGAAGAGGGGGCGTGGCCAAGAGGGCCAGGGGGGCACTGTGTGTGGCACTACTGCAGCTCTCACAGGTGTGTGTTTGTGTATGTGAGCATGTGTGTGTAAGTGTGTTGAGTGTGTGTGTGTGTGTGTGTGTGTGTGTGAGTGTGTTTGCATATTCACACTGCAGCTGTATTAGTTAAAGGCTGTATGGTGGATGTTTCTCTCCACAGATGTAGTGATTCCCGAGAGTCCTGAGGCTTATATAAAACTCACAGAAAGTACACTGAGGTCGTCCTCCGGTACGCCCCGTGTGTGTGTGTGTGTGTGTGTGTGTGTGTGTGTGTGTGTGTGTGTAAGCATGCTCACAGATATAACATCATCTCCGACAGGAAGCATGTGGACTCACTTTTGATGTCTCACTGATAAACCACGTCATTTGCATGACTCCATGTTTGCCTCATCTAATAAACAAACAAACAAATTATAGCATGCTTTAACTAATCCCTTCATTATCATTACTGCTTGATGAACTTGTGAGGGTCAAAGAAGTGACTGATTTCGCTCTAAATGCTGTTCAGAGTTTCAGAAAGCAGTTTATAGGGATGAGGTTCAGTTTTTTTGCCTCCTGCAGGTTTTTTTTTATCTATTTATAATTACTTTTAACGCTTTCAGTTATTTATCTCTTTCTTTCTTTGTGTCTTTATGGTAATAATATAAAACCCCACAACGCTGTACACGTCTTTGTGAATGAGTCGTTTCTGAAGAATCGATTGCCGTAAAAAGGAATCAATCTCATCAAAGGAATCCAACTCGTCTTTGACCCATAACTGAATTCTAACCCTTACTGCATGCAGCACATCCGATATATATTTCATTTCACTCCATGCGTCCTTTTATTTTTCCTTTACGCACTTTTCAAACACTTTTTTCCTCCTGCAGGCGACTCTGCACATACCGCGCTGGACCTGGACAGCTGTAACACCTCGTACACTGGTTATGTAAGTACACTACATTAAGCAGCATTATACAGGTCTAATGAGGCTGTGGGTCTGGGCCAATTATAGTTTAGTAGTGAGTGTGTGTGTGTGCGTGCATGTGTGAGTGTGTATGCGTGCAAGTGTCATTATCATTGTCATTGTCACATCATTGTCAAACATCTGAAGCAGGTTTTTTTTTTTTTTTTTACCGCAATTTCTTCCATCTCTTCTGTTTAATCATTTTAGTGGCATTCAGAAGTATTTTAGGGGTGTTTCAGGAGTGTTTTAGGAGTGTTTAAGGGGTATTTCTTGGGTATTCAGGAGTATTAAAGATGTATTTTAGAAGTGTTTTGGGGTGTATTTCTGGAGTATTTTATTGGTGTATTTCTGGGGTATTTCAGGAGAGGTTCAGGGGTATTTTGGAAGGGTTTCAGGGTTTATTTCTGGAGTATTTCAGGGTGTATTTCTGGAGTATTTTATTGGTGTTTCAGGCTATATTTCAGGAGTGTTTCAGGGGTATTTCAGCAATATTTTAAGGTTGTGTCAGGAATATTTTAAGGGTAATTCAGGAGTAGTTCAGGGGTACTTCAGGAGTATTTTATTAATGTTCCAGTGTTATTTCAGTATTTATCTTAAGTTAGTATGATATATATTAAAAACTACCAAAAAAATATATTTATTTATGTATTTGTTTGGTTTATTTATTTATTTATTTTTAAATATGATAAAATAGTCACGCATTATAATTTCACTACTTCTAAAAAAAAAAAAAACCTCTCTGTGTGTGTGTGTGTGTGTGTGTGTGTGTGTGTGTGTGTGTGTGTGTGTGTGTGTGTGTGTATAGATGCGTCTGATGGGAGATTGTCGAGACAGCATAAATGCCCTGAAGAGAGCAGAGGGAGAGCTGGAGGAGGACGAGAGCGACCTGGCAGGATTAAACAACCCTGAGAATGCAGAACTCCAAAACACAGGTTCCAGTCCCACCAAAACACACACACACACACACATCACTATCAAGAGACTTTTACATAAACCTTTTCAAGAACTCAGGGCACAGGGCAGAAGAAGCAGGGCAGAGATCGGTGGATGTTTTTAGTTCCTGCTTGAGTGTTCTGAGAGCCAGGAAGTTCTGAGGTTGACTAGTTCTAATCCTGAATTGTGTGAAGAAGTGATCCTGTAATGCACTAAAATATTCAGAGATTCTGCTGTGACGACAGGAAGAGAGTGTGTTTAGTTACAGTTAATAAATGGTAAAGTACTAATTCCCTGCTGGAATATGACTCCAAAAGTTCATGCTTTTGACTGGACCTAAATTCACTATATGGCCAAAAGTTTGTGGACACCTAAGTATAAGATTGGTATGTGTTTTTGTTTGTGCTTTTATTCAACTACAAGAGTATAAGTAAAGTCAGGTAGTGATGTAGGTGGCATTCATGCTAAAGGTGATCAGGAGCTCTATAGCAGGAGATCTTCCACACACTTCCACCCCATGTAAAGTAAATCTTCATGGAGCTGAATTTGTGCACAGGAGCATTGTCATGCTGATAAAGGTTTGGGTCTCCTAGTTCAAGTAAAGGAAACCCCAACTTTGTGGGAACACTTTGTGGAAGAACCACATCTTGGTGAAAGAGTCGGGCGTTCCAATACTTTTGGACAGACAGTAAATTAAAAGTAGTAAAATGTAGCAAAAAAAAAAAGGCAGTGATACAGTAAAGTGTATGTGAATAATGGATGCATTTCAGTGATCATTGATCTCTTTCCTGATTGGCCGGCGCAAGTATGACAGAGTTACGTTAAACTCGTCAAATGATCCTGTGACTGCATCCTGTTTCCTGATTGGTCGGTCAATTTTTT
>NC_060906.1:23039125-23074125 GCF_014805685.1 Silurus meridionalis
TGCAGGAGCTCTGGGCAGCTCCTGGTGCAGACCCCAGCACAGGGAAGCGAGAGTCTGGAGGCCCAGGAGAGAGTTCACGTCATCGGGAACCGTCTCCGTCTGCTGCTTAACGCTGTCACGTCCGACCTCCAGCTCCTGGAGAGACGACTCCACACCTCCGAAGACACACGCGTCAGTCTTTATCGTATTGCGTTCATACTTAGTTAATGGCATTTGGAAGACGCCTTTATATAAAAGTTCCTTCCTCAAGGACCCACCAGTGGAAGATGGATTTAGATTAGTTTTGACGTTATCATATTTAGGAGTCCAATTCCATCAATTCCATCCGATGCCCCCTGATGTGTTGCCTGGGATTAGAAGCTTAACCAGACCCAGTTGTATAGATGAGATGATTGTGGTCAGGATTGTGGTCGCTACACAACGGCAGTGTTCTTTGTTGAAAGTTTTATAAAATTGTGAGAAATGGTTGTCCCTCGTCTCCTTCCAGGTGGCGTCCGGTTGGTCTGTGGTGGACGACGTGGACACGTCCGGATCGGTCAGTCCTGTTTCTGTGGTCAGCGTCCCCGTTCAACAACACACGGTAATCCGGTTCCATATCACCACTGATGATGATGATGATGAGGATTTAATGGGGTTGGGATTCGGTTAGTTAAACCCGGGCCTGCATGGACGCTTCGTATTGTTTTGCGTAAAACATTGAAACAAGACTTGAACAAGAAAATTCTGGCTTTCCACCTCAGACTCATTTCCAGAGCGAAATCCTGTCTGTGCTGAAAAGCCAGCTTTCTTGCGCGTTCTTCTTTTTTTTTCTTTTTTTATACGCCGATTCATCCTCACTTTGCCGAGTTTTTTTTTTGCCTTTTTTTATTTTATTTATTTGTATTGAATGCCTTTTTTCTTATTTTACTGAACGATGGACCAGCTTTATGCCTCTGCTTGTGACCACAAGCTTTGTCTTTATTTGCTTGGACTGAAACATTCTTTCTTTCTTTTTTTGACCCTTCCATCCCTCCTTCCTTCCTCCCTCCCTCCCTCCCTCCCTCCCTTCCTCCCTCCCTCCTTTTGCTCATTGCACAACAGCTACGGAGCAAATGTATTGTGTCAGGAGCAGGATCCTCAGCCGGCCTGACGCGCCACAGGTACCTCTCTCCTGGACTTTAGAACTGTGATGGTGGTCATGATGATGATGATAAACACAGCGCACACACACACACACACACACAGACACACACACACACACACACTTTTACACATATGCAGGGAAGTGGGTCATTTCTGCACCAAAATATCTTCAGTTCCAGTGATGTCAAGCTCAGAAATACGCCGTGTTGGCAAAAGTATTTGGACACCTGCCGTTTGCACCCAGGTGTGGTTTTTATCAGATGTATTTGGATGCAGAAGCATGGGATTTTCTCTTCACTCGAACTACCAGACTCAAACCTGTTCTAGCATGACAAAGTGCACAAAGCCGGCTCCACAAAGGTCTGCTGTACATGGGTTGGAGTGGAAGATCTCCTGATCTAGAGAACACATTTGGGATGAAATGGAATGGCACTCCGGGCCTCCTCACCTCACCTTTATCAGAAACTGACTTTACCAACACCCTCGTGGCAGAATGAATCTCTGCAAAGTCCAGTGGAACATCTTCCCAAAAGAGTGAAGCTCATTATAACAGCTTATGGGGATTAAATGTGAAACAGGATGTTCAAAAAGAAGCACAAATCGATCTTATGCTCACAAACTTTTGTTCATATAGTGTATTAGAGAAATGATTAGTTCCAGTAAGTCGTATCAGTCCCATCGGTTTAAGGTTCTCAGCATCAGTGTATCAAACATTTATATATATATATATATATATATATATATATATATATATATATATATATATATATATATATGTGTGATACACTGATGCTATGCCCCCTATGGACCACACCCACTTTAAGCAAGGTTGATCAAACTCTTCTCAATACCTCCACAGCTTCCTGTATGAATATCTTTCAAATTATACCTCACTCACTCGAAATCCTGTGAAAAAACGTGATTCTGTTTCTACGTGACGATGTGACCATGTTTATGGCATGTGCCAGATGCTTTTATCCAGAGTTCAGGGTTAAGGGTCGTTCTTAAGGCTTTGTGGTGCTGGGATTTGACTTCACAACCCTCTGATTAGAAGTCCAATTGAGCCTCCATGTGCACCATCATAGCAATCGTAACTTTCCTGTAGATGATAATTGAGTACGTGAAGAAAATTGAGAGGAGACTTAAAGGAGAGGTAGGACAGCTCAAAGACTCGAGTCTGACTCCAGTACACTGAATAACTCAGGACTGAAGTCGGCTCCATCACCTCACTCGTGTCTAGAGTCCACACACAACATGCTGAATATCAGTCTTATATATATTTATTCATTTATTTGTGTTTGTTTTTTTACGCTGATTATGTAGCGTTTATTGTTTTCAAAATTTATTCGTGAATTTGTGCAACAACAGCATCCAAAAATACACTGGATACTACTCTTTAAAACTCCAGAAACTCTGAAAAATAGAAATAAATAAATAATTTTACACAAAAAATTGGATTGGTCAAAATGATTAAAATGCTTTTTCCATTATGCATTATCATGTTTTAATCATACTGGCCAGTTTAATCCAGAAAAATTCCAGATTAAAATCCAGATTCAGTCCTATATTTATTTTACTATTTTTTTTCCATGATTTTATGATATATTTAATTTCCAGCACTTTATCGAGCTCATCGCAGCCAACATGCCGATGCTCAAAGTCCCCAAACCTCCCCCTTATTGCATGCAGAGCGCATGATCAAATAACATTTGTATTTGATTTGATGAACGGCTACAGAGAAACATCTGGACACGAAATCATTCGATTTTCTTTAGTGAGCAGGAAATATTAATCACTCATTATTGATTACCTCACACTTTATAACGAGGCTTTTAATTGAAAAATGTGAAACGTAAATACAACATGCTGTGATTTTATTTATTCATTTTTTATTTAATTGAAAGTTTTAATTGTTTTATGAGAGTTTTGGTGGGAAAAAAGTTATGTATTCACTTCTGTCGTTTAAAAAAAAAAAAAAAAAAAAAAAAGGCCAACAACATTTTTTGGATGATCACCAGAAATGTTCAGGATTTTGTAATTTTTTAAAATGTATGTATTCATGAATTTAGTTATTTATTTATTTACCAAAAAAAACAAAAACAAAAAAAACACTTCCGGCTTTCTATCAATTTAAAATAAAATAATTTTCTTGTACTTTTTTTCATTATTTAATGCCTTTTAATGCTTTTATTTTACAACCTATAAAAATAAGTAGCTGAATTAAAATATAGATGTACTGAACGTTAACATGTGGCTCTGTGGTCTTCAGGTCCCCCGGGGTTTCTGCGTGCGCTTCCTCTCGCTGTGGTTCCTCCCGTCCACGCGGTGGCGCTGCTGCGGCTCGCTGCCAGCCCTTCCTGCTGCGGGTTCTGCGGGCGGCTCTGCCTCTGCAGCTCCTCCTGCTGCTCATCGTGGGCTTGGCGTGTCTGGTGCCCATCAATAAGGACGATTACAGCTGCGCCAATCACAACAACTTCGCCCGCTCTTTTCACCCCATGCTGCGCTACACCAACGGCCCCCCACCCATCTGAACAGGGGATCCTCCCGCCCCCCCCACGTCTTTTAGGAGGCGGGGCAATAAGCAGTAATCTCATAATACTGTCTATTAGCCAAAGCTGAATATTGAAATTTTAGGATGATAATTCGTGTACAGGTCAAACACACCGCTGCTATTTTTATTTTTTACTTTAAATTATTGATTGCAATCAGAAGAGGAATTAATGACGATCCGATCGTTAGCCGAAGCCCTGAACGAGAACAAATCAGGACAGTGAAGAAAAGGACTTTATTATTATGGCACTGACTCGAGCGTATTTTACGGTACCGCACTTAAATCCGTCCAGCGGGAAACGAATTTCTTTGTGAAATGTATTTTTTCATTTGGGAATTGTTTTTGAGATACAAAAAAAAAAAAACCTATAAAATTTCAGTGATTTTTGATAAGTATTTGAATGCCCTTTAAAGTATAATGTATTTTTGTTTTTTTGTTTTGTTTTTATTACTAATTGTTTTCTTTACTCACGGCATGCGGTTGATGCGTTTTTGTTGTTTTTAACACGAAACAATCACTGCTTGTTATTTATCTGTATGAGCCAAGCGTTTTTTTTTTTTTAAATACTAATAGGTCACCAGGTTGTTGAAAAATGTATAAAACGTGAATTATGAAATTGTCAGTGATTATTTATGAGTGTACAGTTTACTAACACTGACCAGTGAAGAAGGCCTTTCTGATTAATATATACATCATATTAGTCTTGTGTGTTGGTTCTTTTTTGCCCTTTTGTACTAACCTTCACCCCACAACCAACACCAGGAACAGAAGAACATACAGAGGAGATGCGTTCTGATGACCTCGTCGTAACTTGAAAATATGGTACGTTGATAAATTGCCTGTACTGTAACTATTTACAGTACATCATGAGACCGTAATTTTTACGGTCCCGTAAATCGCCGTTTTGCTTAATTATGCTAAATTATGCAAATTATTTTACAATTTTGACGTATCACTTTCGTCATCTTGAGATCGTAACTTGAACCATCGTAACTCTTTGCCCATCTGTACAATGAAGCAATCTACAATGAATTAATCTGTAAATGAGCTCTTGATCCAGCGCTTTTAGGAAAGTATTAAAAATGCAGAAACTCCTTTAATCAGGGGAAATTTTAATAATTATCCACAAGGTCTCATATATTAAAAAATAGAGACAATCTTTTGTGACAGATATTTACTCTCTATACAAGGAATAAGTAAATTACTGAAATAAATTACTCAGATGTTGAAAAGGAATCACTTGAACATACGATGTTACCATGTCGAATCTGAAATCAGGACTGAGCTGGAATTACAGCGTATCTATTAAACACGAGGTTCTCGCACCTCACCGGAATGCAGAACAAACTTTTATCTCATGGCTGAATGCAAACCTGATGAAGACGACGGAAATCACCGTGTCGCTGTTTAATCCCATGCAGCATCTCAATTTGAATGGAATGAGATTTGATGTTCAGACTGCAGCTCAGAGACGAGGTGTTTTTGCTCCAGAGCAGCTTTTAGAGCACATTATAGTTCCTGTATAGATCATTTCTTTTGTGCAGAACTCAGACTTGTATAAAGCACCTGTCCAACAGCTTTAACTCCGTCTAGCGTCTCGACTGGCTTTAGGACCATGTAGTGTCCTTCAGAATGAGGAATAGAGAAGGTATTTTTAATGTCCTTCACTCTGATGTTAATTTGCAGGTCTGTTTAGCTTCCAGAAACCAAAGTTCATATCATTAAGGAATACATGAATGGATGAAAGGAAAAAGAGCTGAAGTAAGCAAAAGATTAAAGGCAAGGAAGGAAGGAGGAAAAAGATGAAGGAAGGAAGGAAGGAGGAAAAAATTAAGGAGAGAAAAAGATGAAGGAGGGAAGGAAGGAGAAAAGATGAAGGAAGGAAAAATGGGAAAAGAGGGAGGAAGGAAGGAAGGAAGGAAGGAAGGAGGAAAAAGATGAAGGAAGGAAAACGATGAAGGAAGGAAAAGAGGAAGGAGGGAGGAAAAAATGTAGAAGGAAGGAAGGAAAGAAGGAAGGAAAAGATGAAGGAAGGAAGAATGGGAAAAGAGGGAGGAGGGACGGAAAAAGATGAAGGGAGAAGGAAAAGATGAAGGAAGGAAAAGATAAAGGAAGGAAGGAATGAAGGAAAAGGAAGGAGGGAGGAAAAAGATGAAGGAAGGAAAAAATTAAGGAGGGAAGAAGAGGAAAGAAGGATGGAAAAATAGGAAGGAAGGAAGGAAGGATGGAAAAAGAGGAAGGAAGGAAGGTAAGGATGAGGGATATATATATATATATAGATATATATATACAGTGGAACCTCGGTTACAATTTAATTTGTTCTGGTACTTTATTCGTAACCTGAAAAGTTCGTATCCCGATACAAATTTCCCCATAATAATGAACAGAAACTTCGTAATTCGTTCTGGACAACCAAAATATTACTTAAATAAAAATAAAGCCAATATTCACTAATATTATTTACTTTTAACATGTTATATTAAAATCATACCACATAAAAACATACAAAAGAGGAAAAGATCTTTACCGGTACTTTCCTTTGAGAAGACTCGCTGCAGGAGACGACGTTCGTAGAAGGGGAGGAGGAGAGTTATTGTTTGGAAGGAGAATCTTATTATATTATATTATTATATATTATTATATATTATATTATAGAATATTAAAGACAGTGTTATTAACACGAACGCTGAGACAATTGTTGCATTAGAGGAAAATGAGAGCTGTTTCTTTAAGGCTACTATCAGTTGGTATTGAAGTCCAGAGTGAAATTCATTATGGGTATTGTACTTCGGAAAAGACTGTAACCCTGCTAATCTATCTTCATAAAAACAAGTAAAGTGGTTATGCATCGGCTAATGTTGTCCATCTCATCATTCCACGAGCATCAACTAACGAGTTGTTACGCTGCCGCCGGGAAAAGTTCAAGCGGATAAGTAACACGATGCTCTCGCTAGGGACACAGGACGCTAACTGATGTGACGAGCTGCGTGGATAGAGCAAAAACAACCAACTTGCCTGTGATTTTTTGGTGAGCGACGTTCGTATCCCGATATATTGTTCGTAACCAGGGGCAAAAATTTTGATGAACTGCGATTCGTAACCTGAATTATACGTATGCCGGGGCGTTCGTAACCCGAGGTTCCACTGTATATATAGATTTGTACACAGGTTTGGGTCTCCTGGTTTAACTGAAGGGAAAACTTCATTGCACCACATCCAAAGACGTTCGATACGATTGTGCGTCTACAACATTGTGCTAAAGGTTTCGGGAAAAACACATATGGATGGTAAAGTCAGGGGTCCTAATACTTTTGGCCAGATTGTGAGCGCGTTACCAAAAAAACTGACAATTTTAGAATTATTTTATTAATCCAGTAAGAAAAATAAGTTTGAAACATGCTAGATAGCTTTCATCACAACTGTCCTTCAGCTTTATATTAGAATCCTCTTGAGTTTAAAGAAATGTGCTGATGTTACTATTAAAAACACGTCTGCCAAAGTTATAGTTTATACACTGGTGATTTGCATAATTTGAAAGGAAACCCCCCAGGAAATAGTTGTGAGGACCAGTACAAGATCCGTCTGAATACAAAGACCTTTCCCCATGTATACAATATTTGTATCTTGATTTACTGACTTGGGAAACATCGTCTTTATGGTTTTTGAGACACATGCGTGTTTCTTTTGTTTATACGCGACAAACCAAAGTCCAAATGGGCATTTTTGTCTCTAACAAAAGAACTTGTGTGAGCTGGAGAACAGGAGAGAAGATGTAATCAGACTCCCTCACCCCCACACTCACAAACGAAAGGAACCAACATGTCTCCTATTCTGTAGTTCAACACCATGCACTTCCGTCTGGACTGCGGCTCTTTGGCACCGACTTCCCTCCATTAAATGACCGTGTTTGTTGTCTAGAAGCAAAAGAATCGTGTTGCTCAAAAAACGTTGCGTCGTAACTAAAACAGGAACCTTTCTATAAAAGTTAAAGGTTCTTAGTGATTTTGTGGTGCTCTAGAAGGTCTATTTAAATTTGCGTCAACAATCCGTTTCAGTTAAAAAAAAAAAATCGAGAGCCAAGCTGTACGCAGAGAAACTAAATCACAGAGGACATGATTAAATTCAGCTCCATCCTTAAAACCAACCACAAGCACCATGCGATGGATAATATTAGGCGTTTATACAGTGATTGCAGCGGTTTTTAGGGGCTGGAGCTTTGGTCAGGGTGCGGTGGGTTGGACTGTAAATCTGTAGGACACGTGGAGATGCTGCTGTGGTGGTTGTGTTGATGGGTGGTGGTGGTGGTGGTGGTGGTAGTGGTGGAGGAGGTCGGGGTTGTGGGGGTTGTATTGGGTGAAGACGACACTCTATCAGCCCAGTTCCTTGACAATTTGCCCAGTGGGCGGAGCCTATGTGCATCCAGCATCTCCAGCAGCAGATCGTACAGAGGCACTTTGTTCTTGCACTTCATGCTGTACAGGTGCTCCATCCCTTTATAGCTTCGCAAAGGCAAATAAATACAGACAGGATTCAAAGAGATGTACAATTAGTAAAAGTTTCTGGTACCGTAGATTTTCAGTAGGTTTCACCTCATGTGTCTGATGTGCGAGAGCAAAAGCAGGAGCTGGGCCTGACGCCTGGACTGGAGCTGCACCGAGATTCCTGATTGGCTGATGTAGTGTATGAGAGCGTCCGTAATGTTATCAATCATACACTGCACCATGAAGCTGTTCCTCAGGGGCTCCATGGGGGAGGAGCAGAATGAAAATGCACCTAATCAACACAAACAGTTCAGGATCAGTAACTACAAAGAAATTATCTTTGGAACTGAAGAAATGTATTATTTAATCATTAGTGGGCCAAACACCAAAAATAAATATGTTTTACCAATACAGATAGCTAGGTTAGATCGTACTTGCTGATTACCGATTAATCAGCTGATAGTTTTTAAAATGGCTCCTGCATAAAAAACAAACAAATACAGTATAATTCTCCATGTAAAATAATACTGAACTTTATTACAAAAAAAAAATAAAACAGCATTTGGCATCAGTGATTTGCCTCTAGAGGCCGCTCTCGTAATGACAGCGGACCGGAAAAACTATGTATGGATTTTTGCTGGAAAAAAGGTTCCAGCAAACAATTATCAGTGCCTTGACCTCTATTAATAACTATATTAATAATAAGGACATTTTTGTTTGAAAGCTGACCATTATTATTAAATACAGATATGATATCACTAAAACATATTTTTAATAAAATTTTTAAACTATATCTCTGGTGTTGTTCAGAGGGCTGTTTCTGATGTGGGTCCGTATTTGGCCCACAGGCCATAGTTTGGGGACCCCTGACTTATTGTTTATCAAATTTTTCCTCTTCTGCATGGGTTGTCTACGGCAGTAATTAAATAGCAGTTATGAAGTTGGGCACACTGATTTTGGAGGGTCTAAGGAACCTTTTGGCCAAATTTGGGCCATAGGTTTTGCTAAAGCACTAGCGTCATCTTTGGACAAATAAAGTACCAACTCTGGATCCAAAATGTTAAAAGACAGGTATCCCTGTATTCCTTCCTTATCGCTCTAAATTGCTTACATCCATTTTTGCTACTCCACCTCCAAAGTTTGTCAAATCTACACCAAATTTGGCCTGGACCATACCAAGACCTGTGTGAAGAAACGTTCAAAGAAAAATATTTCTGGTATTCAGATCAGTTCCCCTGTGATCTGTAAAGTATACCCTTAAGGTGATAGGTTGTGGTGGCAGGCTGTGATTGATAGACTAAAAACCGGAGGACAATTCTTTGAAGGCCAGGGTTGCTCGATCATCTAGTTTACACTGCACGGCAACAAAGTATAACCATGTATTAATACTTGTGTGTTGCTGAAATACTTACCAGAGTTGAGCAGAATGATGGCTTTGAGGCACACAAACTCCTCTGACTTGAGTTTCAGGGTGCGGAAACGAGCCACGGTGGCGAGCAACATATCAAATATTTCACTCATGCCCTCCACACACTCGCCCTCACTCCTACAAGGCAAAAGGCAGGTTTATGGAAGAATTCAATGTCAGAAACCCTCTGAAAATCTCCCTCCAAACACATAGCTGTAAAAAAGGGCACTATGAGGGGTGAGTGAAGTAGACCGTACCTGCAGGTAGTTAAAAAAATGTACAGTATGGAGCAACAATACTTTGCTACTATCCAATAGTAGATATTTAAAGGAATGCGTCAACATTCTTACAATCTTATGGATTTCAGGGCTGCTGAATGCTCAATACTGATTGTTCAGAAGCTGTTGATTAATTCTCTATAACAGCAGCCATGCAACAGCTCATTCACATTGAAAAATCTCCACAAATAAAAGTAAGGTTTTCTATAAGGAGATATTTAATACTATATGAATGGAATGAGTATCCAGTGCTCTGTAACAATCGGAGGTAAAGCTGTACATTTTGGAACATCTTCGGAAGTTTACATGTTGCAGTTCCTTTAGAACAATGTGACTTACAAAAAAGCTTTTTTTTCGTCTTATTTACATTTAGATTGGGAGGGAAAATAGTGTACCTGTAAATGGATAAATTGTATGATTTATTCTTTAATAAAAAAAAATTAATGTTGGCAAATCATTGCTTTGTTATGGGAAAATCCATTCATTAATCCATCTATAAAAACACCCATGATTATAAGTTTATCCATTAATAAGCACCCAAGGTCATCCATCCATCTATCTATCCATCTATCTATCCATCCATCCATGGATATCAATCCACCTTGTCATTCATCCATCCATTGATTTATCCATCCATCCATCCATCCATCCATCCATCCATCCATCCATCATTAATGGATATCAATCCATCTGTTAAATCATCCATTGATTATAATCTCCTCCTTGCTAGACTATAAAACTTTGTTGGAATAAAGGGAACAGCTCTCTCCTGGCTCAGGTCTTATTTGACTGATCACTATCAGGTTAATTGATGTAAATGGTGAGTTCTCCACACTGAGGTAAAGTTTGGTGTTCCGCAAGGATCTGTCTTAGGCCCACTGCTTTTCTCTTTATATATTCTGCCTCTGGGTGAAATTATACATAAACATGGTATTCGCTTCCATTTCTATGCTGATGACGCACAGTTGTATGTTTCAGCAAATCCAGATGAGAGGGATGAGCTTAAAGGAGTTTTTATTGAGGAGTTTGTAAAGGACATTAGACAGTGGATGCTAAATAACTTCCTTGTGCTCAACTCGGATAATATGGAGGTACTTTTACTAGGACCACATGCAGCTAGAAGTGAACTTTCTAATTATGAAGCATCTCTGGATGGTGTTTATGTTTCAGTGTGTACAGCAGTCAAAGACCTTTGTGTAATTATTGACTAGTCTTTCTTTGAGGCTCACGTGAATAACATTAAAATGATAGCCATCTTTCACTTTAGAAAAAATGAGAAATCCATCCATCCATCCATCCATCCATCCATCCATCCATCCATCCATCCATCCATCCATCCATCCATCTATCTATTTACACATACCCAGGGTTACCAATCCATCCATGGCTATCAATCCATCTATTCATTCATTTATCCAATGACTTATCTAGCCATCCTTCTGTACATACAGTATACACAACCTCCAAGGTTGTCAATCTGTCCATCCATCCATCCATCCAGGGTTATCCATCCATGGTTAATAATCAATCCATCAATTCATTCCATTGATTTATCCATCTACCAATCTGTACATATAGTACAGACAACCCCCAGGGTCATCTTTCAATCCAGCTACCCATCTATTTATCTATCCATTTCTCCACCCAAAGATATTGAGCCATATATACATATATCTATTTATAAATACATACAACCAGGGATATCAGTCCATTCATACATACACACATACCCAGGGTTATCAATCCATCTATTTGTTTATTTTTTCATTGATTTATACATCCACCAATCTGTACATACAGTACACATAACCCCAGGGTCATCCATCCATCCATCCATCCATCCATCCATCCATCCATCCATCCATCCATTTTGGATATCAGCCCATGATAATGTACATGCACATACTCAGGGTTATCAAATCAATACATCCACACATTTCTACCAGTTATTAGTTATATTTTAAAATGTGCAATAATATAAACCTATGATTTGGAGCTGCATAAACAACATGTACATATCATAAAATAATTAACACCTTCTGACAAATCAGAACTGAGAAGCCAAAATTACCCATGTGTCTTGCTCTCTCTCTCTCTTTCTCTCTCTCTTTCTATTTCTCTCTTAGGTGTCCTTGCTCTATATTTCATGGAAAAAAGGATGTGTCCTGGTGCTGCTGAGCATGCTGTTTACTTTTGGCTGGAGAGCACACGCTGTACCTGTAAAGAGTATTAAAGGTTCTCTCTCTCTCTCTCTCTCTCTCTCTCTCTCTCTCTCTCTCTTTAACTCTGATTCTCTTAACCCCATCTTGTTCTTTTCTGCCTTTAATGCCATGCCACCTGAATCTCTCTCTCTTTTTACCTCCCTCTCATGTTCTCAGTCAGTGATGATGCTGGCTCTCTCCACAGCCACATCCAGGTTAATTACATGTACCTGTGACCTATCCTTTTTGAGCGCAGGTGGGCGTTGTCTCGCTAATAGCATTCTTAGGCTTTTCTTCTAACCCGATCTATTTTTTTTCCATTAAAAATAAATCACTTTGATTCAATTTTATGGGATATGACTTTCCTCCAAGATGCTCGGCACACAGCGGGACGTCTGCATCATCAACACGAAAATGAGCAGGAAATCGGAAAATAGAAAAAGCCAGCCAGCCGGCAGAGCACAGTGACATTAACCAGGTCCCTCAGCAGCAGATGGATGAGTGGTGTGTCGAGAGGCAGGCGAAAATGAAAACGCTGAATGGAAATAGTAAATGAACAGATGTCATTTGTGTAATTTGGAGAGGATTTTATATTTATGTTCTGTTAAGTAAGACTAGGGACTACGGAAGAAGGTCTTTTCTCTTTTAGCGCTGGTGTTCCAATACTTACATCTGCCTACTGACACCTGATTGGCTCCTGGTAAACAGAGTGTTGTTAAAAGAGATTCTATAGAAAGGTATATGTGGCCTGTCTCAACTTTATTGAGAAGTGTTGTGGCCGTTACATTTAATATGACCTTATTTCTTCCTTAAAATTGTACATTTCCTTAGTTTAAAGATTTGCTATGTTTTCTTTGGCCTATTGTGATAAATTTGGGTTTCGTCCATGCATCCATCCATCCATTCATTCATCCATTTATCCAGACAAAGGTATCAAGACATACACCAATCCATCTATTCACCCAAATATATCAATCTATCCATCCATGGTGAACAATCCATTTATATGTAAATCCATATATTCATTCATTAATCCAGCCATATGTATCAAGCGATCCATCTCTAAGATATCAATTCTTCCATCTATACAAAGTTATTAGGGTATCCATCCATACAAACATTCACAGGGTTATTAATCTGTCCATCCACCCACCCATAGTATTAATCCGTGCATCTGTCCAGGGTTATTAAGCCTTCCATACATTCATAGACCCAATGCTATCCATTAATCCAAACATTATACACACATACACGGGTTAATAGTCTGTTCATCCATCCATCCATCCATCCAGGGTTAACCATCCCTCCACACACAGAGGTAACCTTCCATCTAACCAATCCTTTACACCCCTACTGATTCCCCAGAAGTAAAAAAAACATTATGCAAGTTTGTTTTGTTGTTGTTTTTACGCAGTAATCAGGCTCAAGCTGGGCCGTTACCTGTCGAGTATGAGGTCCTGTGCGAAGATGAGTTTTCCAGGTGAGTGGATGGACCTCCAAATGAGGCCAATCATCAAAATATCCAGCCAGGAACTTTCCAACAGCTGCACCTGATCATGCAGAGAGAGTTCCTGGAATCCTGCAATAAGAAAGAACAATATGTTTTGTTCTCAAAGAAATATAAGAATGAAATTGTGATATAGACATGGCAAGGAAGCGACAAAGGTGGAAGGATGAAAAAAACTTGGAGATTATTTCTGGGATGCAAAAATGTAAAGCAAGGATTGAAATGAAGAGGATCTGTCCGAGAGCTCTAATGCCTAAAGTCTGGCTTTTTTATTGTGTGTGTGTGTGTGTGTGTGTGTGTGTGTGTGTGTGTGTGTGTGTGTGTGTGTGTGTGTATGTAAAAGAAGATCTCAGTGAGAGGTCAAATCAAATAAGCAGGAACACTGATGACAGTAATCATACTCATTTTGCTGTGTGTGTGTGTGTGTGTGTGTGTGTGTGTGTGTGTGTGTGTGTGTGTGACCTCGTCATCTGACTCTTGTGCACCTGCCTTGTTGACAATGCTGCCATGGTTACGCAAACACGCAAGGCTGTCGCCAAGGATACTTCCGTATCATCATGATCATTCCGGCCTTGAAAATATCTCCTTGTACACCATTTTGTTTATAAATGTTAATTATAAACGTCTCAGTCTTCATTGATTGGGAGATCGTGGGTCAATAAGTCATTCATAAATACACCGCTAACTCCAACACATTGCTAGTCCAGTTAACAGTTACCCTTCTAGATTGTTAGCAATATAGTGACAGGAAAGTTGTAATCTAATAAACACCAGTTTTCTGTAGACAAACAGGATATTTTTGAAGCACCATAATCTGATTATGTTGTTCTGAACAGTACCACATGTATAGTTAGCTAAAGGAGCTACGTGAGCTACTTTTTTACCTCAGGTTTTATCTCTGGTTTTATCTCAGGTTTTACCTCAGGTTTTACCTCAGGTTTTTACCTAAAGTTTT
Organism: Silurus meridionalis; assembly: GCF_014805685.1. Lineage (NCBI taxonomy): Eukaryota > Metazoa > Chordata > Actinopteri > Siluriformes > Siluridae > Silurus > Silurus meridionalis. Next base: position 23,053,629 of record NC_060906.1, read on the forward strand.
ATCTCAGGTTTTACCTCAAGTTTTATCTAAGGTTTTTACGTACATTTTTATCTAACGTTTTACCTCAAGTTTTACCTCAGGTTTTACCCTACATTTTTATCTCAGGTTTTACTTTAGGTTTTATCTCAGATTTTAACCTGCATTTTTATTTAAGGTTTTACCTCAAGTTTTATCTCAGGTTTTTACCTACATTTTTATCTTAGGTTTTCTCCAAATTTTTACCTCAGGTTTTAACCAAAATGTTTATCTAAGGTTTTACCTCAAGTTTTACCTCAGGTGTTAACCAATATCTTTATCTCAGGTTTTACCTTAGGTTTTATCTCAGATTTTAACCTAAATTTTAATCTCAGGTTTTACCTCAGGTTTTATCTCAGGTTTTATCTTAGCTTTGCCCAAATTCACAGTAAATTCATTAAAAAAGATATAAAAATATTTGTGGACACCAGACCTTTCCTGCCATATGTGATTCTTATTCAAACGGTTACTACAAAGCTTGAGGCACACAGGTGTCTCAATTGTACACAATTGTACAGGTCGTCTTTGGATATATGGATAATAAAATTTTGCATTCACTTGAACATGGAACCCCAAACCTGTTCCAGCATGGCAATGCCCCTGTGCACAAAGCAGGCTCCATGAAGGTTTGGTTTGGATAGGAAGCTCTTGACTAGACTGCTATAGAGCTCTGATCTCATCCCTACTGAACACCTTTCAGATGAATGTGAACGCTGACTGCACCCCAGGTCTCCTCACCGCACCCACATCAGTATCTGACTTTACTAATGCCCCTGTGGATGATGAACACAAATGTCCACATGCACACTACAACATCTAGTAAAACATCTTCCCAAAAGAGTGGAGGGAATTATACGTGCAAATTGGGACTAAATGTGGAATACGATGCTCAAAAAGCACAAACCATATTTATGACCAGGTGTCCATAAACTTTTGGCAATATAGGTTACGTATTATCTGAGTAAAAGCTTTGTTTTTTGTTGGCAAGAGCATAAAAGTCCTTTAATATATGTCTAATTGCCAATTTTGTTTTACAAGGACACAAATCTTCTTGTAATATTTGCCTGACTATTTATGCACATTATCAAGAACAAAAATATTAGAAATAGTATTTGTAACATACTTAAAGAACAATAGCAAAAAAGAGAATAAATACAAATTTAGCTTAGCAAGGGGGAATTAGTGGGGTGATAGAAGGATTCTACATTTGATTTGATCTAGCTTGCTAAAATAAAAACTTGACTAACTACATTTAATATCAAATTACTGCTTGAAAAGCAGCATTAGCTCAACCTTAGGTAGTTATGGCCAAAGTTAGTACAAGGCTAAATATGTATTCACAAATAGACTTACTAGTCATTTTATGGTGATCAAAATACAAAAAAAATTGATGGATAAAAAGAATGGATAATGTTATGTGGTAACATTGCTGATTAGCTGATGACTGAAAACTTAAGCTCTGCCCTAATTAATGCAAAAAAATGCCAAAAAAATGGGACCCTCCAAGCATCTCTCCCTCACCAGGCACTTTCTTGGCCCAGGCGATCATGTGAACGAGCTCCCTGTCGGCCATGTTGGTGAGGAGACTCATCATGGTGAGCTCGCTGTAGGGGCGGCTGTGTTTCTGTCGCGAGCAAAGGGTGGGCGGTTCTGCCCTCAACAGCAGCAGCAACACCTGCTCCGGAGCCATGTACACCACACCAGCTACCCTGCCTTCGATCCCGATCCCAGAGCTGCCTCGCCCGTCCAATAGTGGTGCTTCCCTCACATCAGAAACATTTTTTGCTTCGCCATAACCTCGTTTCAGTCCACTGTGCCTTCTGTGGTGCTTAATGATGCGACCGCCTCGCTCCTTACGGAACCCTGAGGAGGGACACAGCATCAGAATCCATATCATAATATCATAATAGTATAATTTATACAAATGTCAGTCAATTATCGTTTTAGATTCTGATGGCTTCCTACATTACTCACAATGCTGTTCAACTTCCTGATAAGAGTTGTGCTAGAGTATTTCTTTAGAGCTTATCTAATTGACTAGACTGCCATTTCAAACTATTTCCATCACACACACACAAAAAAAAACGATCTTACCCTGTAGACACTAAAAAGGGGCGGAGTTAACACTTTCTTTTATGTTTTTGCTTTATACAGTCCTGGTTGTCTTTGCCAGGTGGTTAAAACTTTTTCAATAGTACAGAAATACATTATGAAAACAAAAGTTTGTGAACCCCTAAATTAAGATTGGTTTGTGCTTCTTTTTGAACATCCCATTTCACATTTATTCGTTATTTGCTCTTATAAGAACCTCCACTCTTCTGGGAAGATGTTCCACTAGATTTTGGGGTGCAGTCAATGTTCAAATTAATCCCAAAGTTGTTCAAATAGGGTTGTGGCTCTATAGCAGGAGATCTTCCACTTCAACCCATGTAAAGCATATCTTCATGGAGGTATGTTTGTGCACAATGCTGGAACAGGTTTGGGTGTCCTAGTTCAATTGAAGTAAAAATTTCATACCACCACATCCAAAAACGTCCTATACTATTGGAAAGGAACCACGTAGGTGTGTTAGGCATTCCAATACCTTCGGCCATACAATGTGCACTCTACCACATGCCCTTAATTTAAGATTACACAAAATACACAACCCTTAAAACATGAGGGTTTGAAATGTTTTGTATGGAAAATGGTTGTTGTTAGACGATAGACGATGTTCTTCTTTCTAGTAGAAACCTAACCATGTATTCATGGACGGGTGCCAATAATTTTGAAACCAGCATTTTTGCAAGAAAAATGAAGGAAACTCTGTATAATATATTATATGTATTATTCATATATATTATACTTATATATTTAATGTATAAATAATATTACAGCTATGAGTTTTGCCAATACCTGAGGAAAAAAAGGCCCATCTAATGTCTGCTGTCTGATTTATGTGATATAATGTTCTCTGGCAATTGTCCTAACAGCTCTGATTTGTGAGGAATGAAGTTTCATGCTCGGTCGCTCCGATTCATTCAGCGTAATACCTGACAAATTAAACGAGTTCAACAAATCAAATCAGCTTGGGCGTGACAGAAAATACGCTTAAAAAATGAAAAGAGGGAGCACAATTCATTCTGGAGAACTGCACGAATCAACTAGTTCAAGCTGACCTTGATGCACTACTTCATTTTTTTCCGTCTTCCAGAGTCTGATTACGTGAATCGTTACCCAGAACATTGCGGTATATTGGTTATTGTTGTTATTATTTTCTAGCGTCTTCACTGACCCTGACTGACTGTCTGTGTAAACATAGCTGTCTGATTAGATATCAGCGAGCATTCTACCGCTCAAATTTTTTTACCCAGGTAACTGCAGAGTAAAGAAGAAGCCATTCTCGGGTCGTGGGGAAATATTTATGCAATACCCACCTCCTTTCATCATTCCCACTTCATAGCATTTGCGCAGACGACATGCTTGACAGCTCTTCCTGCGGTTCCGGTCGATGGTGCACTGGTTTGTCGCTGGACACACATAGTCGTTGTGGCCTGAAAAAAAGGAAAATAAAATGCATATAAGTGACAACAAATAGAGCTCGACTGATTAATTGGTTTTGCCAATTTATCGGCACAGATATTGCTGGAATTATCATAAAAAATCCATACCAATAGTTTTTCCGGGTTGCGTTATACAGTATGAAAGTGCCCTTTAGAGGCAAATTAATGACGCCATGTGCTTTTTATTTGTCGTGATTCTTTTTTTATTAATTTTGGATGCAACTATTTTTATTTATTTCCAGTGTTACTTTTTGTTTCACTTTAAATGCATATCTTAGATTTTTATCAATATTTATTAATCTAATTAATATATTCATCTTTCATTTAGCACATTTTCATGATTCAGTAATGTTTTGGGGGTTTTTTTGTATAAAATTTAAGTACTATTATAAATTAAGTGTTATATATTTTTTTAATCCACTATTTATTTTAAAAACTATTGGTTGATTATCCGTTTAACGGCAAGTACGATCCAACTAATGGTATTTGTAAAATCCACTATCAGACAAAGTCTGATTATGAATTTGGATTCTATATGGACAAAAGTATTGGGACACCTGACTTTTCCAGCCATATGTGTTTTTTCACCAAACTGTTGGAGGTACGAAATTGTACAGGATCTATTTGGATGCAGTTGCACGAAATTCAATTCAATGTAATACATTTTATTTGTATAGCGCTTTTAACAATGAACATTGTCTCAAAGCAGCTTCACACAGATAATGTGGTGATAAAAATGAATAAGATGTTCTTTATAAGTGTAAGTTTGTCCCTGATGAACGAGCCGGTGGCGACTGTGGGGAAAAAACTCCCAGAAATGGCATAAGGAAGAAACCTTTAGAGGAACTAGACTCAAGAGGGAACCCATCCTCATCTGGGTGGCACTGAATGGCCATTTATTACAGATAAACGCTGTTGCGGGGTGCAGTGATGGTGATCAGAAGCAAACTGTAGACCTGAGTCAGTGTAGCAGACTGTTAAAACTAACTACAGACATTATAAGAGCAAATGGAGACTGAATGTGGAATGGGATGTTAAAAAAGGAGCATATGCCAATCTTATGGTCAGATGTCCACATAGTGTAGTTTGGTCATATCACTTAACTTTTCTATAAAACCCATACAATAAGATGCAGTGAAGTTTGTAACTGTTTTTCCGAGTTGGGATTTACCTTGTATGCTGCGCTTGAAGAATGCCTTGCAGCCCTCGCAGGACCAGACTCCGTAGTGGTATCCTGAGGCGTAGTCGCTGCACACAGCGCAATATCGGATCTCCTTCACCAACCCCACTGCTCCTGAAGTCCCCGAAGCCCCTGATGGTCCCGAGGCTCCCACAGTGCTGTACACATCCTGCCTCCCGGTGGCACTGCACAGATCCACTCTTGATCCTGCACTGGCTAATACACTGGACCTGTGGTTCAGAAGAACGAGAGAGAAAAAGAATTGCTAATATAGTAAACATAGTTAACTAAGCCTTGATTGCTGCTGGAACAGGAAGTCAGACTGGATCTTAGTATACTGATACTAAACATGACAAGTGGGTTTAAGATCATCAACATGTATCAGTCCATCGGTAGGATTTGTGTTTATTCAAAATTCATCAACAAAACATCGGTTTAGAGAAAAAGAAAAAAAAAAACGACTCAAATGGAAAACAATCAAGTTCTAACTTTTACATTGGTGCAGCATACAAAGTAGTCAATATGCAGTTTGTGTAGCAGTACAGATTTACCATCCTCTAAAATAACTCAACATACAGCCAATATTGTCTAAATAACTCATCAGTGATAACAGCTTTACATGGAGTAACGATCCACACGTCCTTTTCATCATGTTCATGTTTTTGTCTGATTGACAGAAACATACAAATTTGTGTATCTTGTATTAGAGCAGCAAAAATTTGGTGCTTTGAGTTCAATTCTCTCATACTGACCACTGGATGTTCAACATGGACCTCATGGTAAAGAGTCTCTGAGGATTTGAGGATTAGAATCGTTGTCGAGGTGATAAGAAGATCAGTATTACCCTGAAACTGATTTACAGTACAGTGGTCAGGGTCATACAGAGGTTTTCTTAGACGGGTTCCACTCAGAACAGACCTCACAAGGGTCCATTAAAGAAGTCGAGTTCTCATGCTGTGCATCAGGTGCAAAAAATGCTTAAAAAAAACAGCCGTATGTGTGCTGCAGCGTTGCTTTAGAGCTTGCAGAAGTGAAAGATCCACGTGTCGTTGCAGTGTGCATGTGTACGGTCTGAGCCGTTGTCCCAGAGGGAGTTTCTTCTCTTCTGAAGCTGCTCACAAGAAAGGGCTTAAACAGTTTGCTGAAGAACAACCTGTCCAAGAGCATGAATTACACAGGAACTATGTCCTGTGGTCTGATGAGATTAAGATAAACTTGTTTGGCTCAGATGGTGTCCAGCATGTTTGGTGATGCCCTGGTGAGGAGAACCAAGAAATCTTCCATACAGTCAAGCATGGTGGTGGCAGCATCATGGTCTGGGGCTGCATGAGTGCTGATGGTACTGAGGAGCTGCAGTTCATTGAGGGAAACATGGATTTCAACATGTAATGTGACATTCTGAAGCAGAACATAATGCTTTTCCTTCAGAAACTGGGCCGAACTAGCAAATCTCCAACATAATAACGCCCCCAAACACACCACCAAGATGACAACTGCCTTGCTGAAGAAGCTGAAGGTGAAGGTGATGGAGTGAAGGAGTATATAGACAGTAATGCTGTAATCTGTAATCTGTACTGCTACACAAGATGCATATTCACTCTAAAATATATACAAGTTTGATTTCGATAGAATTGTCGCCTAAGAACAAGTATTTGGTTGCTGAAATGTGAGGGGGGCACTTACTTTTGTGAGATACCGTATATGTGTTATTATTATTATCTTTATTTAAAGAAAAATACTACTACTAATAAATATTTAATTTTAAATATTAACAAAATAATATTAATATTAATTATTATTATTTAAATGTAAAAAAAATTATATTACTACTACTATTATTATATTTATTTTTCATAATCAATTTAATATATTAATAAAATAAAATGATTTTTAAGTCCTAATTTTTTACATTAGTGCAGCATGGAGGATTGGTGCTTGGACCCCTTCATCACTACTTACAGTTCTAACAACAATAATAATACATTTATGAATTATTATTTAAACATTGCTACTAATAATTGCCTATTTGAAGTATTTTTTTGAGTATGATTATTTTATAATAATAATAATATTATTATTATTAATAATGCTTATTATTATTATTATTGCTATTATTTTATTATTATTATTGCTATTATTATATTATTATACTCACTATATTATTATAATTATTATTATTATTATTATTATTATTATTTTTGTTGTTGTTGATTTTTGTGTAAATAATAATCCAAATTCGGACCCACACAAAAACAAAAAACTAAAACTAATTTTTGACCTTTTCATGTTTGTATATTTAATCTGTTAAACTCCACTGCAGCCAAGTGGGATTAATCTTGGGAATAGTTTATGCATGAATCATCTGGATGACGAACCTCGATTCAGCGAGTTTTGTTTGTTCAGGGCTGTTTCCCAACTGTGGGAAAGATTTATACATATTTAAAGAATGGCCACTTTATTAGGAACGATCACTTTGCTCTCAGAGCAGCGTAAATTCTACATGACCTGGAGGTCAGAAGGTCATTAAAATATTCTTCTGAGATTCTGTTCCTTTTGCTGCAGGTTTTTCAGCTTTATGTTCCCACCTCAAATCTCTGGTTCTACCACATCCTGAAGGTGATCTACTAGATTTTATTCTGGTCACTAAAGAGCGCTAAAGTTTTCTGCTCTCATTCCTCACAAAGACATGAAGGATAAGAAGTATAGAAAGTAGATAGAGAAGGTGATCAAGGAGAAGAAGGATAGAAAAGAAATGATGAAGGAAACGAGGGAGAAAAAGAAAAATAGTAAGGAGATGAAGAAGGAGATAAAGGAGAAGAAGGATAGAAAGGAGATGGATAAGGAGAGGAGGGGGGGAATGATAGAAAGGGGATGGAGAAGGACAAGAGGAAGAAGAAGAAGGATAGAAAGGAGATAGAGAAAGGGGAGGAGGGAGAAGAAGAAGGATAGAAAGGAGATGAATGAGCCGAAGAAGACATGAAAGAAAAAGCACAGGAAGGAGATGGAGAAGAAGGAGTAGAAGAAAGAGAAGAAAAAAGAGAAGAGAAAGTTAAGAAGGGAAGAAGACAGAGACATATGTACTGGTGTATGTTATATACACAAACTAAACCCCATTATGGACTGTTTTCAAGATGAAGGCAAGATGACACCAGGATCACACGTAATCTCTCATTCACCTTTAACCTCATCTTCTCGTGTTAGTAAATGTTTGGTTTGTTCTAAATCTGGAGATCCATCACACTGCTGCATAACATCATAACATCTGAGACAGTCAGAGACCACCATCGAGAACCAAACACACAACCGCGAGTTATTTACCGCAGGATCATTCAGGATCGGTTAAATATACAGGAAGATATTTCATTCAGCAGGATGAAAATAAAAAAACAAACAAACAAACAAACCAAGAAATAGACAATAAATAGCTTTAAAAAAAATTAAATAAAAAAAAAATTATAAAAAAGAAATGCAACATTTGGTTTAGAATAATACTCATATATTTACAAATAAAAGGCAATAAATAAATAAAAAAATTTAAAAATAAAATAAATAAATAATTTATATTTATATCAGTATGTGTATCATTAGGATTTTAAAACTTGTAAAAAAAAAAAAAAACTTTTATTTTTATTTGGATGAATATGTAAAAAAGTAAACCCTTGTGTAAAAATAGAAGCACAAAACAAGATAAATGCACTTTACAAATAAAAGTTACATAAAAAGATTTAAAAAATAAATAAACACATATAAATAAATTGCAATTAACATTACCAGGGAGAGAAAGTAAGAAAATGAACCAACAAACAAAACATTTATAAATAAATAAATAAATTATAATAATATGTATAAATAAATAAAAGGGCAATATAAACACATTTTATTAACGTTAATAGAAAAGAATTGAAAAGTAAGTTGCAGTTATAGTGTTTAAAAAATAAACCTAGATTGTTCATTTTTTTCTTTTTTTTTTTTTTTTTTTCTTTTTTATGATAAAATACTTGGAATGCATAGTAAGCATTATTATCACTAGACATCTACGCTCTCTTTTCAGACAGGAAGTGATAATCCCAGCACACACCCCTGTTATTCTCACATATTGTTCTTTTCTCAAGGTTCATAAGCACAACAGGCTCAGTCTAAACGCTTCCAAACCTTCACTAGACACCCAGTGTTGTGAGAAAAACACCCCCAACACACACACACTAAATATTATCCATCTTACAGCACACAGTTCTGAGAGGCTACTAGAACCCTGGTGTGTGATGTGTCAGCCAGTAAAACGTAAAACCATTAATCAGAGTGGAAAACAGAAATGATTCACTAAATGCACTGAAGGTTTCATACAATATGAAATTTCCCCTGCTGCTGATGGAATACCTGTGTAATAACATGACCTTATACATGAACAGACGTTTATTCCTTGGAAGATGTTCCACTGGAGTGTTAGTAAAGGCAGGTACTGATGTAGGTGAGAAGTTAGGAGGCCTGGAGTGCATTCAGCGTTCACCTTCATGCCAAAGGTGTTCAATAGGGTTAATAGTAGGAGATCTTCCTCTCCAACCCATGTCAAGCAGATCTAGCTGACTTTTAGCACTTGGACATTGTCATGCTGGAACAGGTTTGGGTCTCCTAGTTGAAGTGGAGAAAGATTCCATTCTACCGCATCTGAAAGTCAATTGTGTGCCACCAGCTTTGTGGTAGCACTTTGGGGAGGAACCACATATAGCTTGAAAAGTAGTGTCCCAATACTTTTGCTAAGAATGATGAAGGTAATATTGTAAATAATAAAAAAAAAAAACGCTAAAAAACACGGTATGTCCATGAATATAAATATAGAATAATATAATATATAATCTAAATATGCTGTAAGTGAATGTAGTCTTAGAAAAAGGAATTAAGTTTCTGATAAACGTCTAGAAGTCTGTGTATCTTACAGATCTTCAAGGCTAACAGTAATGAATATGGATCAAAAGTGTCACCTTGTCTATGGTAAAGGAACGTTTGTACGTATTTTAAACCGATTTAACCTCTTATACTCTCTCCTTATTGCTAAGATTGCTAAGTGCAGCAAAACTAATGAGGAAATTTGCATATTGTCTGCATACATTTGCATATGCATTTGCATCCAGGAGCTTTTGAACATTTTTGACCAATAATTTATGACCAAACTTTTTATATGCAGTTTGATTTCTCCTCGTTTCTCTCAGCGCCACTCCTGAATATAAAGTATCAGACTCTCAGAAAGTCACGTTGAATACAGATTGACATGGCAGAGGTAGAGCTGCACCGTCCTGCACACAGAACAGGAAAAAATAGTATGGTTTTATTTCATTCTTCTCCTTTTTTACACTACAAAGGCGTGTTTGCGAAAGGGGATTTGCGCTGAAGTCAGAAGGCACTGAAGTCAATTTTTTTCATTGCATCGTATCTGGGGGTGAATCGTATCGCATCGGTAGCTGCTTCATACTGCAGGTATCTTTAACATATCATATCGTTAGCCCAGTTATGAAGATACACATAATATATATATACAGACTGCAATTCCTATAAACCGTGGTGCAGGGCAGGAGAACACGTGTGAAAACACACAACTCTTTGATTCCATCAAAACCGTAAGGAAAATAGGAATCTTGAGAAATGTGAGAATTTTGGAAGATCCAGGTTGCCAGATGCCAGAGTGGACCAACCTGATGTTAGATGTTAGATCCCTCAGTGTAACACATGGCGAAGAATTAAAAAAATTAGTGCGGAAAAATTTAGATCTTTTGAATACAAAAGCAGCTGATGTGATCGATATTGCAAATGTTAAATAGCAAACATGGAGAATCTGATAGTTTCGTTAATTTTTCTTTCTTTCTTTAACATTTTCCGCTCAGATCTAGAAATTAGACTCGAGGCAGGTCCCTGAGTCGTACTCCAGATATACGAAAACATGTACAACAAACTCATTGGGATTGATAGTTCAAATGCAGTTTAAAGCTATATTAGAAGCCCCCCGCCAACTCACCCATCTGACCTGTAATTGGAGGTTCCTGATGTTTCCAGGTAGTAGGGCACCTGCTGAGCCGCATGCTGTCCCACAGGAGAATGGCTGATGAATGGAGAGATCTGTGGACCCGAAGGAATGAAGACCAGTGGGCTGGAGGAGCCGTTCGTCAAAGGCTGCAGGCTTTCGTCCTGAGGCTCCGGGGCCACCTGTAGATCCGCAGGAGCCGGGTAGTAATCTGCTGACGAGTTCGAGGCTTCGGGGTTGGTGGTGTACTCGAAGGTCCCGTTTAGGTAGTGAGCGCTGGAGGACATGCCCCCCGTGGTGCGCTGCTCCTCCTCCGGGTACATGGGGGAGAGCTTGAGGGAAGCGAGAGACGCCGAATACCCTTCTAGCTCGCTCCTGCGTCGATGCCTGGCACCAGCCGGAGCTTCAGAAGAAGCCTGCTCTCCAGACATCACCGTGGAAACACACACGCATAGAGGAGACAACTTGCATGACTTTCAGAGCACACACTCGAGTTTTTTTTTTCCTTTCTTTCTTTTTCTTTTCTACTAACCCCCCTCTGCCGCTCTCTCTCTGTCTGTCTCACTCACTCTCTCACTCACTCTGTCCTTCCTCTCTCGCTTTCGCCCGAGCTCCTCCTACACACACACACACACACACACACACACACACACACACACACAAGACCAATGTCTAATATTTCTCAGCCCCTTTTCCAGTTTTATGTCTTTGCTTTTAATTGAATTTTGATATTGCACCAGTGTCATTCATTCAAATGCAGTTTGGTTTATTACTACAATTCAATTCAGTTCAATTTAATTCAATTCTATCCAATTTTTATTTGTATAACGAATTGTCCCAAAGTGACTTTATAGGTTATAAAGTTGGAATCTTTGTCAATTTCTTGCCTACAAATGTAACCTCTATAAGTTTATCCCTAATGACCAAATACAACTTTTTATTTTAAGACAATTTCAATTAATTCTTATTAAATATCAGAGGGAATAAATCAAATTTGAACACATTCACAGCTGATGGAAAAATGAAAACAAACAAACAAACAACAACAACAACAACAAAAACAACAAAAAACTCACAGAATATGTGCATCAACCTTTTTTTTTTTTTTTACAGTTGACCACAGCTTTCCTGATGCATCTCTCTCCTTGTCTGCATCTCTCTCTCTCTCTCTCTCTCTCTCTCTCTCCATTTTTTCAAGGCAAACAATCCAAAAGACACGACTCGTGGGTCGATCCGAGTGGCAGCACTCCAGACCAGGTCATCGCAACCAGGTAAACAAGCGTCAGGAGGTCAGCACATCGTTTAGCTGCCAGACCCTTTCCCAGGAGACCGGTCTAAACAGAGGAAAAGAGGAGGAAAAAAGAGAGAGAGAGAGATAAAGAAGGTTTCAGGCCCCATTCTGCCACCTGATGATTACATATTACAAAATCTGAGACTGGGGAAGAAAAAACATCTGTTTATCCTGTTGTTCGATATGCAGGAGGAAAAAAAGGAGAAGTGAATGAGAAAAAAAATCCCTGCTTGATATTTATGAACACAGACAGGACGGTGAAATGGAAAGGAAGTGGGCGAAAGTTCTGAGAAGGTTATCGGTATGAAAGGAAGGACAGCGTGGAAAGAATGAGTCATTGTATATGAAGAGAATGATCAACAATTAATGTGTGTGACATTATTTAAAGAATTAACACATTTTTGACTTATATTCAAGTTACAATTTAGAAGCAACTTAAATTTCTACGCACTTCACCAAATAATAAGTTCTGTTCAGTTTTATTGAATTTGACGACTCTGTTGTGGGAAGCGTGTGGGTTTGAGGTTCTATAAATATTCGTATTGGTTACATGATGACCCGAGTGACAGACGAGGTTTCATCCTTCAGCATGATTTATTTTAAACCAATAAATTTACTTTCGATCTGTGAGTCAGTCGAAAAGTCAATATTTCATTAGGACTTTAATTAGATTTCTACTGCAATGAGATTTCAATCCACAGACGCTTCAATCAAAAACAAAATGCCGTGACGAAATGTTTCTGGAACCAAACCGAGATTCGTTATTTTACGCTACAGCATTTTGTTATATTTTTATCCGTTTATAGTTACATTGAAGGCTGTAGAATGTCTTCATATCTTCTTCCGCTATTCAGTAAAAAAAATTAATGGCACTACAGACTCCTTTCATTAACACTAAATAACCATTTCACAAAATCCTCATGTTTTTTTTACTATTAAAGCTGCTGCTTCAAATAATCAATACCTCCTGACCAATCAGAATCCAGAATGGTATAACTGTGAATGCTGCTCCGAGTGAATACTGGATTGTGATTGGCTGGAAGGAGTTGAGAGAGTTGAGAGAGAGCGCAGGAGTTTGTCAGCATTCTAAACGAATGCGCTGCATATAGACAACGGTAACCATAGTAACATCTATTTCCAGTGCCATCCAGAGCGACATAGCTGTTACTGGGCTCCATGGAGGATTATTGCGTGTTTTTTGGTGGACAATTTTCATAAACGACTCGAAGATGAATTTGGAGACTGAGAAGACACCAGAGGTTTTGAAAATGCTTGTAAAAAAAAACAGGAGAAATAAACTCAGGACCACAGGTTACAATTCAAGCTCATAAGATGAGTCTCCTCAATTGTAGGAGGTCTCTATTTTCTTTTAATTACAGATCATAAATATGTGTCATCTGATGGCACTACTTTATCTCTGGTTGTGATTTCGGAGCAGTTTTGCTCTGCAGACATCAGTGACAGCTTGAACTCCTCAACGATGGAAAGTGACCGTGGCATAAGGTGATAATCCACAGCGAAGACCTGAGACCTTACACCATTCTAACCTTCTCCGCTTCACCTCGGGACGTTCTTCACCTCCACATCATGCACTCGTAGCAGACGAAAAGATGTTCCAAAGCTCATTTAGTTGCAATGACATGACATCTATTCAGCTATACAAATATTTGACACAAAGATTAGACGTCCAATCAGAGGTCAATCGAACGAGCAGGCACCGAATCCAATATCCACAGACACCTTTTACCCTTTGTTCACCAGAACAGCGCACTCTCAGTGACGCACTCGAGGTTTCGTACCGGGTCACTTTTTCCAACAACAATTCCAAAAAAATACAGAATGCAATGTTTTGCAAATCTCATATTTTATTCACAAAAAAAAAAAGTTAATTACATTAAACAGCAGAAATGTATCATTTTAAAAACAAAAACTAGGGTCGTTTTGAATTTTATGGCTGCAAAACGTAAAAAAAAAATTCAGTATAACTAACAAGGAGGTGCTGGAAGTATATTTTGCGACTAATGAGGTTGATTGACAGCAGGTCAGTAAGATGATCGGGTATAAATAGTGAATCTTAGAGAGTCTTTATTGACTCAACTTCAATCTGTGGAAATGTGTCTACAAATTGTTGAACAATTTCAGAATAATGTGCCTCAACAACAACTTGCAAAGACTAAATATCATCATCTAAAAACTTTCTTTCGGCTTCTCCCATTAGGGGGCGCCACAGCAGATCATCTGCATGTTTGATTTGGCACGTTTTTACGCTGGAGGCCCTTCCTAACGCAACCCTCCCCATTTATCCGGGCTTGGGACCGCCACTAAGGTTTGTGCAACCCTAATGGCTGGGGTTGGTTCCCTGACCGGGGATAGAACCCGGGCCGCAGCGGTGAGAGCGCGGCATCCTAACCACTAGACCACCAGGGAACCAACTGTTTATCATCATCTACAGTAGATAATATCGGAAAAAGGTTTCGCCACCTCTGGCGATCCTGGGTTAAAGAATATTTGGCACTCTGACAATAAATGCGCCATTGATCCCTTCTGACCAGTATCCCTCAACCCCCAGGTATAAAGTGGGCAGGGCTAATCTGGGGGGAAAAAGCTAGCGTGATTAGCGCTCGAACAATATCTTTAAATGTGAATGGAAGTTTAATTCCTGAAAGCAGTGAGAAGACTTTTTGTTTTTGCCTTTAAAACGAGAATTTCCTGGATGATCTTCAACAACCTACTCATTACCTTTGTTAACCAAGACAACAATGTTATGACTAGCGTCAGAGCTAATGTCGTTCTGAGTTACTCTCCATTCCGATTGGTCGGGAGGATGTTGATTGGCGCTTTCATATCAGTGCATCTGAAATCGCTTATATAGCAGCAGCTCGTTCGTTAGGATGCTCCATAAGATGATGCTTGTTTCATGTTTATTTGGAAGGAGTCTCCAGTGTCAGAAGAACAGATGATGAGGGATTGCTTATAGCTGCTATAATGTAAATGAGAACAGGAATGTGTGTGTTGGCAAATTATTTTTAAATATGTATTAATCACCAAATATAGATCAAAGTTTGTGGACACCTGACCAAAAGATTGGTATATGGTACATCTCATTCTACATAGGGTTGCCAGTTGCTCCTAAAATAACCTCCACTCTTCTTTGAAGATGCTCCTTGGGATTTGTGTGAGAGACACCATCATCCACGAGGGTGTTGGTAAAGTCAGATACTGTAGGTGTATGTAGGTGATGAGGCCTGGAGAGTTCACATTCATTCCAAAGATGATCAATAGGGTTGAAGCTCTTTCGCAGGCCACTTAAGATCTTCCACTCCAACCCATGTAAATCATATCTTCATGAAGCTGGCTTTGAACGCAGAGGCATCGTCATGAATTGAGGGGAAACCTTCATGCCACCAAAAACATCCAAAACAATTACATGCCTGTAATTAGGTGAAGTTTGGAGAAGATCCACATACGGGTGGAAAAGTCAGGCGTCCCAATACTTTTGTCAATATAGTGTATGTTTCATATTATAAATTGCTATAAAGCTACTGCACACGTTTCGGTCTCTGCTTCGTCATGCATCTCGATGAGAATTTGCCACATTATATTTATTCTCAGGCCGTGTCCCAAATACAGAGTTAACACTAAATCCCCGTACCACCATTTGAAACACAACCCACCTTCTAAACTACTCAATACTTCGGTCCAGAGCTTAAATTTAATTCCGTTTTTACTGTATATACTGCTTGTGAGAATGCTCACAAATGCCATGCAAATTACCCCACACACACACACACGCCAGCAGAACTTGCATTATTATACAATTCATACAAAAGCAGCAGCGAGTCCATTAAACCCCTTTACATCCATTTAAACAAGAATGTAAACCATTTAACAAAAACAAAAAAAAAAAAAAAAAATACCATTCAGTAGAGTTCAGTCGCGGCAGCGTGGTTGAGACAGAGAGTGTGTGAGTGTGTGTGTGTGTGTGTGTGTGTGCTGGAGACATTGATACCCCTCTGTCCCATTCCTCCCCACCTGAACCATCACGATCTCCGCACCCCCCCTTTTACACTGGATGGAAAAATCTTTAATTTACCTGAAGTCTCACAAATTCGTTTCAGGTTAAACTTCTCAAAGAAGAATGTAGAAATATTCAGCACAAAAAAAATATATTACATGGTTAAACTTGTAGAGCAGCAGGAACTCAAGGTGACTGGTTATTACATTTATAATAAAATCTATCGTAATGTGAATCATACGGACAAACGTATGGGGGCACCTAAACCTTTTGCTCTTATAAGAACCTCCACTCTTCTGGGAAGATGTTCCACTAGATTTTGTGGAGATTTGTGCTCATTCAGCTACGAAGGAGTAAAGTCGGGTACTGATATAGGTGAGAAGGTGAGGAGGCCTGAGCTTCAATACCTTTAACATTTACAGCATTGGGTTAAGGTCCGTAACTCAAGGCCCCAGCAGTAGCAGCTTAGCGTGGCTGGGATTTGAACTCACGACCTTCAAGAATAAGAGTCCAACGCCATAACCAGATCTAGATCTTCCACTCCAAAGCCATGTAAAGCAGATCTTCACGGTGCTGGCTGTGTGCACAGGGGTGTCGTCATGCTGGAATGGGTTTGGATCTCCTAGTTTAAATCAAGGAAAATTTTCAATTCGTTCTTTTGACTTTGTTTGGGTTTAAAGAGTACTGTCGAGAACATTTTGTGAATATTAATCCCTAAAATGTTGCTCCGTTCCTCTGTTGGCCTTCAACCTGCGATTTGATTGGTCAGAATTGTAAAGGGTCTAACACTGGAAATGGTCTACGTGTTTTGTAAGTTGGTAAAACCACAAATGAAGTCACGCTGTTTGGATTAACGACATCTTGAACATCGAAACAGAAACGAGTCGTGGAGGTCCCAGCAAGAGATCGTTCTGAGGATCCTCTGTGTACATGGAGTCACTTGTGTGAGAAATTATTGACGGAGAAATGAATTAAATTAGAGATTATTCTAGATTTTAATGAATCACTCATTTCTTTTCTTTGGTATTGATTTTCTTGACATCTTTAGGAACCCTGCTGCTGCTCTTCAAACGGACTGCAGAACTGAATGACTGCATATTTGCCGCTGGTCATCCACTCCGTATCCTGAGCGGCGAGTTTCTCCGCCTGGCCCGGCTCCAACCCGACCTGCACGTTCGCCTTCAGAGTCCTGAGGCTGCACAGCGGAGCAGGCAGGAAGCCCCTGAGCGCTCGTCCGAAGGGCACCGTGTGCTCCCAAGCTCTGTCTCCGGTCAGCCGCCGGTAGTTCAGATCCCCTTTAAACAGGATCAGATCGGATCTCTGGAGGGTCGAGTAGAGATCCGGCGCGTCCGCCGGCATGTCACAGAACTCATGCGGTAAAGTCCAAAAAGGATGCTCGTGATACGTCCACGCTCCGTCTTTCACGTGGCGCTTCCACTGGACGCCGCAGGACGACATGTGCTTGTGATTGGACGCCGCGGTTTGCGACGTGGTCCAGTCGAAATCACGACTGGTGACGTCAGACACGAACCACGGGATGGATTTTCCGTGGAAATGCACTTCCTTGGCCAAACCCACGGAGACCATGAAATCTGCGAGGACCAGATCGGTGACTAGCTCGAAGCCGGCGTTGTCTAGGATGATGTCCAATCTGACGCCGGTCTTCTCCTGTCCTCCAGGACTTTGTTTAGATGTTAACACGGACCAGACCTTATCCGAATCGTCCACTAGGATGAAGTGACGCAGATCAGGTAAGGAATGGATCGGGCTGGTCTTCTGAGAGTTCTCCTGGCCGGCTGAGATTGATAAATCACACCTGTTTCCCCAAAGGGACACCTGAGAGGACAAAATGAATAAAAGATCAAAGAAGAACGTTTTGAGACACAATGGCTATGAAGATGCACATCAGATTAGTGTTTGAAATTCATCTTCAGTTTTTCATATTTTGGGTAATATAAAAAGAGTCAAATAGGAGAGTCAAATTAGACCAAACGTCCTCACACGGTACGTAAAGAGGAATGCATAGAATATCATATTATATATATATTTTTTTTTTTTAAATCAATCAAATAGAAAAAAGTTGCACTAGAACACCCCGGACAGACTACAGCTGATGTACGGACGTTCTGCGCTTGCGTGAGAAAACATTACTCTCTCATACCAGCAGGTGGCAGTAGTCTGTATCCAGCATCCAAACAGACAGCATTACTCCACAGCCGACAGTCAGCTCGGTGTGTCTCGAGCTTCAAGTTCTTATCATTCGTTCTAAATCTAACACTTATCTATTTCATTGGTTAAATGTGATGCTGCTTTTGGAGAGAAAATACGCAGAAGTTTAAAGTAGTGAGCCTTCAAACAGCTGTTTATGATGACGGGAGAGAAAAAATAAATAAACAAACAAACAAAAATAAATAAAAAAATCATATCAGTCATCAGCAGCCCTGTTTTCTAAATATCGGCATCAGCCAGAAAAAAACTCAAATATATACACACTGATGAGTCATAACATTTTATCCTCAAAGTTGATGTTAGAAGCAGGAAAAATGGGCGAACGTAAAGATATGGATTTGAGCGAGTTTGATCAATTGTGACGTCTAGACGTCTGGGTTAGAGCGTCGCTAAAACTGCAGCAGGGATGTTCCTGGTATTGAGTGCTCAATATCTATCAAAAGTGCTCCAAGGAAGGAACAGTGGTGAACCGGCGAAGACTGATCCGTGTGCTCGGGTCCAACAGACTGCTGAAGAAGTTCATGCTGTTGATGCTCGACGGGTCACGCAAAAGGTGGACCAACACAATATTAGACAGAAGGTCATAATGTTACGGCTGATCGATGTACACAAACTATTGGGACTTTCCCAGTGGTTCTTCCTCAAACTTCTTGAAAACAAGTAACATTTGGTCTGGATATACTGAAGATATTTAGATAGGAGAGATATATATATATATATATATATATATATATATATATATATATATATATGGTCTTTATGCTGACCTGCAGAAATGTAAGGAAGTGTTCGAAGAGCCATTTCCTGTTTGCGTTATCAGCGGAGACGAGGCTCTCACGCAGGAACGTGCACAGCGAGATGATCGCTTGCTGAGACTCGAAAAAACTTTGCGTCTTCCCTTCTTTAAAGACGTCGAAATCGCAGATTGGTGGACTTTTGTGGGAGAGAAAAAAAAAGGAAAGTTTATTGATTATTTCACAGCTGAAACATGTAGGTGGCGCTGTAACTCTGGATGTAGATCAGCATCCATAGCATAGCGTATATTTCTCACCTGAAGTACAAGGCCTCCTGGATCTTCCTATACATGTAACACTCAACATAGAGCCAAGGTGACTTGAACCAGCTGACCAGCTGCCCATTCTCCATCAGGTCCTGCTGTCTCTGAAGGTACCGGTTCCAGGCTTCGGTATCGTCCGCGGAGTCGGTCAGGGGCAGCACGGGTTTGTCCGTCTGCAGCTCGTTCCTCATCTTGGACAGGAAGGAGATGGCTCTTTTCTCTGCGTCCACGCCGACCTGTTAAAGCAGACGCCGTTACGACGGGAAGTGAAATAACTAAAAGTTTTATTACATCCTAAAATCCCAAACCGGGACTGAAACGAGTCTTTTTTTACTTCCTCAGAACTTTTCCTTGTGTTGATATTTTCCTGGTGAATTTTTACACAACTCACAGATTTTCACTGTAAAATCAATGACCTGCTATAATATCATACAGTAGTATGCAAATGTATGTGCACCCCTGGTCAAATGACAAATTGCTTTTTTTTTTTTTTTTTTATTATTATTACAACAAGCTATTATGTAGAGATTTGAATTAAAAAAAGAAAATCCTTTTCAGGTCTCAGGTTTGCATTATCAGTTTGATCAGTTTGATCAAACACTTACGCTCTTAGTATTGAGGTAAAATAATTGCTGTTTTTGAGAGTAAATCAGCGTGAACTGATCAGGATAAGGAAATATGGTTAGTAATCCAGGGTTAGAAAAAGCCCAAAACCCAGAATTACTTCAGGCACGTGACGGTTCATAACGTACGCGCTCGAGACTCTTTATTTTTATTTTTACCTCCCCGTGTTTCTGAAAGAAGTCGTTCTTGGTGCGGTGAATGGTATCGATGACTTTGGTCAGGATCGTCGGCAGCCTGTCTCTTACAGTCAGATACGCAAAAGATCTTGGGGGAAGAGAGAAAAAAATAAGAGACACAAAAGGTACAGGTGAGAAAACAAAAAAAGTGTTTCAGGTCACGTGACTATAAATTTAGTAAACACTAATTTTACATTTTAATGCGTCATGTTTTTGATAGATAACATTCATTCTGATCTCTACATCAGATTAGAAAATAAATATAAGGCAGGAAATGTAGACGTAATGACATCAGAACATGCCGTAGTGTGTTTTTGTGTGTAATAATCAATTTTTTACTTTAACTGTGAAATTG
>NC_060906.1:23081625-23141625 GCF_014805685.1 Silurus meridionalis
TCTTTCTATCTAACTCTCTTTATCTATCTGGCTTTTCACTCTGTTGCTCTCTTTCTGTCATCCATCTCTTTCTCTGTCCTTGTCTTTGAGTCTCTCTCTCTCTTTCTCTCTTTCTATCTCTTTGTCTCTTACTCTTTCTGTCACTCTCTCTCTCTCTCTCTGGGAGATCTGTCCATGTCACAGTTTATACTTTCTCTTTAATCACTCGTTATTTACTGGTCAGTCTGCATTATTTATACGGTGCATCACTGATGTTGATACAGTTGTTGTTGTTTACAGCTCAAAGTGTTTTTGAGATCATTGGTGTAAAATTCAACACTGTTAAAAGTTTATCAAAAGTTTTAGACGTGTGAAAAAATGCTGTACAGTGAGAATGTTTTTAAAACCAAGCGTTAGCATCAGTCCTTCCTGCTGTTTACGGGACACTTGCACACAGTTTTTGAAGGAACTCGGCAAGTCGGTTTGTTCCAAACAACATGGAGATCGAACCACAGATCTTCTGCTTATGTAGGCTCCTCACATCCTTCTGTCTCTTCATGTAATCCCAGACAGACTGGATGATGTTGAGATCAGGTTCTGGTTCTTCTCTATCCTGAAGTTAGTTTTAAATGACACATCAGTCACCTTCCTGATGGATGATGGAGGAGTATCTACATGTTTTTCTCAGCATTGAGGACATCAATAAACCTGACCAAACCTGCTGGTCCATTTGCAGACCTACACCATGCTTCACATGTTTCCTGCAGACACTCATCACGTGTTTTTATCTACAGCTAAATATTTAAACCGTTGACTCCTCAGTCCAGAGTACCTGCTGCCTCTTTTCTGCTCCTCGGTTCCTGTGTTTTCATGCATAGTTGAGCTGCTGATTTTTGTTTCCATGTCAGAGGTTTTTTTAGTCTGCAATTTCTCCTGGTGTTCCTGTGTCCCACTGGTTTTCCACCGTAGCTCTTTGCTCATGGCTCTGCTGGACATCATCTGATGTTGAAGAGATGAAAGCACTATGTCTTTCATCCACTACATGAAGTCTCTTTGGTGGACGTCTGTGTCTACAACACCGCCTGTTTTTGTGTTGGGTTTTTTTTTTCTCTTGAAACCCTAGTCTGCTATAAGATCTGCGCCTAGAAGAGAACTTGCTGATGCAGTAGAAAAAGCTTGCGTCTTGTTGCCGTGCTCAGTCTTGCCATGGTGTAGGACCTGTGCCATGAAACTGTCTTCAGAGTTTTGCTGGTCCACACCCAGGTTGAAGCTTCTACACAGCTGTTTCTGTTTCCGTTATTGACTTGACTAATAACCTTCATGTGAAATTGATGATTAGCACCTGCTTGGTGGAATTGGTTAATAATACACCTGAAGCTGATCCTACAAAATCTCACTTTCAGCACGAATCGAAAGTGTAGTTAAAAGCCGAACAATGGCGGCACCGAAAATTGATTCGTTTCGAAATATTGAAAATCGTATACAAATATTTTTATACCTTATAACTGCTTTAAACATTTAACACAAAACTAGATCGATTTTATTTAAAATTGGCCTTTTAAAAAATGTAAATATTTTGACACTTCAAGTCGTATTACACCATTTATGCCCCACCCCTTGGGGCGGAGCTTTTTCAATTCAGTTCAGTTTTATGTGTATAGCTTTTTTAATAATAAACACGGTTCATCTGTGTTCTCATTGGTCTGGTTTTGGCTTCGGGTTCGGTCTCGCCATCTCGTGGTTTACGAAAGTTTTTAATCAGAAGTTTGTTGGTTATGTGAGGTTATGTTTCAAACGAGTCAGTTTTTTTTTGTTTCCGACCCGGTGCTCATCAACCACGCTAGCTTCGGGTTGATCTAAAACGAGAGCTGGTTATTTTATTTGGCGTCCAGGTGATGACCCCGAGGCTCTTTTTGTTCACTTTCAACACCGCCCTAAAAGCCCGTCATGACCTCATCCGTGGGAAGTGTGGACGAGGGGAAATGCTTTACAGCTCCAATAAAAACGCTTTTGTTAAACGTACTTTATGTTCAGCCAGTCCGTGTTAGCTTGGTTCGCTTTGATTAGATTTGATCGGGCTGATAATTTACAATGTCTCGAACGCCATTGGCTTACGCTCCAAAATTCAAACGCTTACAAAAGGAAGCGCATCCACGTTATTT
Source organism: Silurus meridionalis (assembly GCF_014805685.1). Taxonomy (NCBI): domain Eukaryota; kingdom Metazoa; phylum Chordata; class Actinopteri; order Siluriformes; family Siluridae; genus Silurus; species Silurus meridionalis. The sequence continues at coordinate 23,083,767 of NC_060906.1, forward strand.
AATCACGGCAGGACACTAGCAGGTTTACAGAGACCTCGATAATCAGTCGAGATATCATCATGGGGTATCTTAATAACAAAAATAAAGCTAGCATAAAAAAAAAGAACTTTTCTGACTAGAATGAGAGAATTTGATTATTTGAATGTCTTTTCAGGGTTAGAATGGCGATTATGATATTTTCCGTTACACATCGTACCACCCCTGTAAATAAGCTACATCCGTTCTGGTTGTACATGACGTTACACACGTTTGCACGGTTTAGACCCGATGGCGCTATAGTACCAAAAATGGTTATTAAGTAGGGGATCACGTCGCTCTTTCACCTCACCCGGGTTTGGTCCTTCTCTACCTTCTTAACATTTAGCTAAATTTACTAGTGTTTTAGTCACGAACGAATAAATGTTTCTGTTTTTTTTGCGAGTTTTGGGTAGAAGAGTATTTTTAAGTAAGAAGCACGAAAACAAAGCTTCAATTATTCCCAAACACGAATTATTGACCAATTGGTATAAAGTAGAAACCATTCATACAGGAGTTTCCTGTTTTTGACGGTTAAACCTGTAATGGGGGAAAAAAAAACGTGGTTAAGGGCCTTGTTTAGGGGCCCACATTGTGGTGTTTGGTGAGGCTTGGATTTGAACTCCTGACCTTATGATCCATAGACCGGTGCCTTCACTACTTAGCTCCCGCAATTAGTGCCCCACTCCGCAGTGTATATATCCGAGTCCACATCCACGTCTACATTCTCCCTCAGCAGACAAGTGACGTGTCTAATCACGTGATGCACAGCACGGGTGCTGGCGCTGCTGCCTAGCTATCTCGGCTCGAGCTGACAAGCCAGGGGATCAGAGGTCGCCGACCGGGATCTTTAAAATCGCAAAAAAGCATGCGCCTCTGCCATGGGGTTATTGTGTATCAGTCGCACTTCCTCAAACCGTGTTCATGCAGGTGATATGGGTTTCTGTTCGGTATTTCGTAAGCACAGAGATACATTGTCTCCATGTTTTCGATCATGTCGACGTTATGACAAAAGTATTGGGACACTCGATTTTCCCAGTCGTACGCGGTTCTTCTCCAGACTGTTACCTCAAAGTCGGAGGCACACAACTGAGCTTTGGATACAGTTGTGCTGGGTCACTTGAATTAGGAGATGCAAACCTGTTCCAACATGACCGTGCCCCTTCGGACAAAGCCAGCTGCTTTCCTTGGAAGTTGAAGTGGAAGATCTCCTGCTATTGAACACCTTTGAGATGAACGCTGACTGCACCCCAGGCCTACGTCAATACCTTTCTTTACTAACAACGTTGTAGATGAACGAGCACAAATCTCCACAGAATTCTAGTGGAACATCTTCCCAGAAGAGTTGAGATTATTATAAGGGCAAATGGGGACTAAATGTAAAGTTCAGAAAGCATACATAAATGATCTGGTCGTATAGTGCGGTGTGAAATGACATCACATTCTAAACCTACATGAAACTAAAGTCTCTCAATGAGATTCCTGTAAGAGTTCGATCTGAAAGGCTGTAACCCGAGGGGAAGGTGACGCCGAAATCTTTTAGGTAAAGCCGTATAATCCTCCCCTCCCCGAGGGTCCACCCGGTCAGCGTGGCCTCGGTCTCCTCCCAGCTGCGATTCAGGTCTGAGCAGACGACGTGGGCCGTCCTTCCCGTCGCTCAGCAATGCGGCGTAACCGGTACGCTCGTTTTCTTTCAACCTCCAGCCTGCCAGATCATCAGCCCGATTCACATACCGAGACACACAGGCAGGCGAGACGACGACAACATGGTATCACGAGTCTCCAAACACGCTTTATTGATCCATTTATTTCAAACAGCTGCATTTGTTGTATTTATTTAGTGAAACAATTCTTTTAATGGAAATTTTTTTTTTTGCAAATTTTGTCTAAAATCTTACATCAAACAAATACATCTAATCAGTTTATATTTATTCAAAAATATTCTGTGAAAATATCACTTGGATAAATAAAACCGGACACCAATTATTAAACCGTCATATTTTACAGACCTTCCAAATTACAAAAAGGAAAAATTTAGGAGCTGAAGTTTCGAAATTTAATGAAAAAAAAGAAAAAAACTAAGCTGAAAATTTTTTACATTTGTTTTAATTTTGTTTATGCGAACGACTATCGGCATTCGTGAGTACAATTAGAAAGTCAGTGAAGACACTTATTCAATAAACCTTAAAAAGTAAATGCTTCCAATGCAGAAACTCGTGCTAAAAAATGCTGGTATGTCAAAAAACAGAAACGTACACTGCGACTTTAAGCTTAAGTTTTCACCAGAAATAGTTTTATTGAATTTGATTAATTTAAATGGAATTTCCTAAAATGTAAAATCAAATTTGTTTTGTTATAGAAACTAAAAACATTCGAGTTTTAAAAGACGTTTGGGGTTGGGATAGGAATCTTTGGGTCATTTATTGGTTTATTGTACATTTTTGGATAAAGTACAGAGAAGTGTTTTTAAAAAAATGTAAGCAGAAATTTAATTAGTTCTCTGCTACGCTTCCGTACAGGGATAATGTATAATAACACAACAAGTTTTTCAGGGGTCCGTGTCAGATCACGTTGCAATTGAAAAGCAAAGTGTGAATTACAATTTTTTATTTATTTATTTATTTTTGGTTGATGATCCAATGCTAAACTGGAAGAAAAAGGGACTTTCATTGGTGCTCTTTTCCCAGGAAGGAATGTCCGCTCTGGAGCCCCTTACACAAGTGATATATAATATAAAGCAAACTAGACCAACGTATTTAGAAATCGCAGACAATCTAGAACACAGTGTGGGACAGGGACAGTGTGGGACTTTGAAAGAAGAGGACTTGTGTGGGATTCCCATTTCTTGTCGCTCTCTTGTTGATTCATTTGAACTTCTCAGATTAAAGCCAGAAATGTTGATTGAAGCCTTTGATGTGCTGATGGTTGATCATTTATTTTATATTTGAGTCGTTCAGGAGAACCACAAACCCGAACAACTCAGTCACAAAATAAGACGTCAAGAAATTATAAATGAGGTGCATTTTTTGTTTGTTTTTTTATTTGATTCAAGCATAAAAAAAAAGGATATAAACATAATTATTTCGTAATTATTTTTTTCTTCAGTTTTAAAACGGAAAACAAATGAACACCGCACACACGGACTTTGCGGTGTCTTTGGATAGAAATTGTCTCTTTCCTGTTCATTTTACTTGAACATCAATCGTTTTCGTCTGACAACACCAATGGAAAGGTTTCCACCTGCTTTACACAGATTGTGCAGATTTGATCACCATGGCGATGCCCCTGTGCACCAAGGCTGGAGTAGAAGGTCTTGAGTGGTCTGCTGTAGAGCTCAAAATGTAAACACTGACTGCACCCCAGGCCTCTTCAGCTACATCAGTACCTGACTTTACTAACACACTTGTGGCTGAATGAATCTCTACAAAAATCTAGTGGAACATCATCTCAGAAGAGTGGAGGTCACTATAAGAGCAAATATGGATTAAATGTAGAATGGGATGTTAAAACAAGTGTCCACAAACTTTTGTCTTTATAGATTATAATCCCTTAATGCACATTGAAATATATTTTTTTAATGTCTGACTAATTTTAATGTATATCAGTATTTTATTTAATGACTCCAGCCTTCCTATTTGTTATACATTTACACACCATTCCAACATCAACCCCCCCAACTGGAGAAAATCACTCAGGACAACTCAAAGTTCTGGAAGTTTTCGATCGTAGGTCAATAGGAAAAGCCCCCATAATCACCCGGCGTGTTCGTTTTTTCACGTAGCGAGCAAACATCCTGCTCAAAGCCTTGGATCAATATACGTGACTCTTGAACAAGTCGATTCCAGTCCTCAGTGCTTTGGGCTTTTTTCTTTCTTTTCCACAGGATTTTTTTTAAGGAGCTAAAGTATTGCAAATAAAAATTTAAAATAAAGCTGACCTTTTTGTTTTCGTGCGGTTAATTCATTTAGTTTAAGCCTCGGATTTGTCTGGATGCAATAATCGTGTGCAGGAACGTCTTAAAATAAAAACAAAAGTACCAAAAGTTGAATATTTGCTAGAAGTTGTATTTAAAAATACAAAATAAAAATTACATTACGATTTTAAACTTGAGTTTTCACCAATCGAAATTTCGATTGGAAAATGTCAAATTGGAGTTTCTTTCGAATGTAAAATCAAACTCGGTTTGCGATTTTAAAAGACGAGAAACTTTTGCGTTCGAACGGATAGTGGCGAGTTTGACTTCGGAAACTTATGCATCATTTATTCATTTGTCGCAAATTTAATTTGGGCGGGGAAAAAAATCTTTGTGTACAGTCTCTCTCAAAAGTAAGTGCACCCCTTCACATTTCAGCAACCGCTTTATTTTTCTTTTCAAAAGACAATACTATAGAAATGAAACTTGGATATCTTCAATGTGCAGTTTGTGTAGCAGTCCAGATTTACTGTCCTCTAAAAATAACTCGACAAAAAGTAAGCGCACCCTAAGCGAACATGTCAAAACCGTGTCCAAGGTGTCAATATTGTGTGTAAGCACCATTTGTTACGTAGCGCTGCGTTAATCCTCCTGAGTGTGGAAATCACCAGGGCTGTTGAGCAACAATTCTAATTCTGTAATCCTCAGAGGTCCAGGATGAACATCCAGTGGTCAGTATGAAAGAATGAAACTTAAAACACTGAATTTCAACTGCTTTAATACAAGATACACACATTTGTCTGGTTCTGTCAATCAGAAACATGAACATGAAGAAAAGGACGTGTGGCTTTGCATCGTTACACCACGTACAGCTGTTATCCCTGAGGGTGTACTCACTTTTGATGGCAGTTATTTAGACGATATGTTGAGTTATTTTAAGAGGACAGTAAAGCTGCTACAAAAACTACACATTAATTCTATAAAATATCTGTTTCATTGCTACAGTATTGAGATACAGTTCGCTGAAATATGTGGGGTGCACTTACTTTTGAGATACTGTATGTATATATATATATATATATATGTTATAATGTTCTAAGTAGATTCCTAGTGTCCAGCTCGCAGTGCGTTTCATACTACTGCTGTGTGTGTGTGTGTGTGTGTGTGTGTGTGTGTGTGTGTGTGTGTGCTTTTCTTGTACTCTTTGTGTGGTTCATTGTGGTCTGCAGTAGACCGGAAGCCGACCCGTCATCTCTAACCCCCCCCCCCCACCCCCTCGTCTCGCTCTCTCTGCGTAGGTGGAAGTTATGGAGCTGGCCAACCACGGTCTTATCCTCCTGCAGCAGCTCAACGCGCAGAGGGAGTTCGGCTTCCTGTGTGACTGCACAGTCGCCATCGGTGACGTCTTCTTCAAAGCTCACAAGGCCGTGCTGGCCGCGTTCTCCAACTACTTCAGGATGTTGTTTATTCACCAGGACAGGTAGAGAGAGACGCGTGTTTGGTTAACAAGTCACTGTTTTGTTTGCACAACGAAGAACTGAAGAGTTAGATGCTCACATACTGTGAATATATATATATATATATATATATATATATATATATATATATATATATATATATATATATATATATATACAGTTCAAAAAGTATTAACTAAAGGGGCAGAAAATATCGACGCCAGCGACGAGAAGGGAAAAAAAACTTCTTGTATTACTGAGAACTCGCAAACTCGCCCTCCCTCCCTTTCTCTCTTCCTCCCTATCACATCCTCTACCACCCAGGGAGAGCGGGGGCTAACACGTGCTTCCCCTGAGACACGTGAAGCCAGCTAACCGCATCGTCTCGAGCTCTCGCTACGTCACGCTCGCCCTGTCGATAACCGCACCATCACGTAAAAAAAAACAACACACAAAAAAAAGCAGATGCATCACTTTTCCGATTCTTATTCCATTTCAAACTTTCTGGTTGCTGAGGAATAAAACCCCGAGTGTTTCATTTCTCGTACAGAACGACAGATTGAAGAAAACAAACAAAACATTTTTTTTTTATGTCTTCAACATACACTATTTGGCCAAAAGTATTGGGACACCGTTTTTTTTCTGCACACTATTGTAATCTTTCTCTTCACTCGAACTACGAGACCCAAACCTGTACATGTTGGAGTGAAAGATCTTCTGCTACTGAAACTTATTGAACATTTTTGCGATGAAGTGAGCTCTGACTGCACTCCAGGCCTCCTCACCTACATCACTACCTGACTTTACTAACACCCTTACAGCTGAATGAAATCTCACACAAATCTCCACAAAATCTAGTGGAACATCTCCCCCATAACAAATATACATAGTAAATTGGGGATTAAATATATAATGGGATGTTCAAAAAGAGACTTAGATATCTCATGGTTAGGTGTCCATAAACATTTGGCCCTAGTGTATTACTTTTTTAGTGCTATAGATAAAAAAAACAAAAAACACAGCGTGCGATGTTAGAGGTTGCCATAGTAACCTTTAACAATGGGTGGTGCAAGTGGCAAGTCTTTCGCTATCGTGGATAGTTGCTGCATAGTCCAGTCGGTTCTTCCATAAATGTTCGATAAATGAAAAACTCTTTACAGAAAACATCAATTGATCAAAAAATGTTACTATAGAAACAATAACATTTAAGAACGAGCGCATAATCGCCCAATCAGAATCCAGAACTCTGATCATTTAAAAGCCATCTAAAAATAATCCCCTTAGTCTTATGCCTTTTGCTTTCATTTATTTGGATCCTCTGAGGTGTTCGGTGAGGAAGGAGGCCACATAATTTTTTGTTTTGTTTTATGCTACCTTTCGTTTTTGCCTGTATATTGTATATACATATGGTTACATGTTGCGATGCCAAGACAAGACACCTCAAACATCTCATTGTCAACCAGTGAGTAGAGAAAATGACCCACAGAACAAAAATAAACCTCAGACGGTTCCTTGCAGTTCAAAATATTTACATTGCAGACCTGCATTCATTGCCTTTCGTATTTATTTTTGTAAGGTCACATGACCGACGAGGCACTTCAATCATTAAACACTGCAATGACAAAAAAAGTACACCACAGCGCCGTGAAATCAGCCAGTCAGAAGGTGTTCACACGATACCTTTACTTTCATGGGGCAGTATTGTTTCTATGGTAACAGCTATTAATAGAGGTGTAACGGTACACATAATTCACGGTTCGGTACGTGCCTCGGATTTTTTAATTCGTTCATTTACTCCCTCGATATGTGGAATTGTCAGGAATTTCTCCTTCTAAATTCCTGAAGCTGGACATAAAACACAAAAGAATCCATATCGCTAGACCGATGTTAAAAACGTTGGCGATGACAGGAAGTCATCGATTTCGTGCATTCGCAGAACAAAATCGAAATGTTCTCACATGCGCAGTACAAATCATGTTTACGGTACGAATCGAGGAGCTACAGTAACACGAGGCAGATATGCACTGAACCGAAAGTTCTGTATCGAAACTGTTTGCTATGAATGCAAGTACCGTTACACCCCTAGCTATTGATCAATAATATGAGGTTTTTGATTTGGTGTATTTATTTATTTATTTTTTTCACCCCATCGTCCAGCGACTGCGTTCGTTTAAAGCCCGCAGACATCCAGCCCGATATCTTCAGCTACCTCCTCAACCTGATGTACACAGGCAAACTGGCCCCGCAGCTGATAGACCCGGCCCGGTTAGAGCAGGGCGTGAAGTTCCTGCACGCCTACCCCCTCATCCAGGAGGCTAGTCTGAACAGCCAGTCCGCCTTCTCCCATTCTGAGCCCAGCATCCGGCTTAACACCTCTCTCTATGGCATCCAGATCTCAGGCCAACAAGCGACACAGTCGGGTCGTCTTTCGACCAGGAGACCGTCTCCACCCGTTGACTCGGACAGCACAGGCACGCTCGACGGGAAAGCTTCGAACGTGACTCTGTCGTCCGGATCCAGACTGCAGTCAGACATGGAGGTCGAGGCCACAGCGATGAGCAGCGTCCACTTTGGGAGAGAAGCCTCCGAGGCAGACGAGAGCGCATCGTCTTCCTTGACGAGTGGGAACCCCAACACCATCCTCCACGTCAAGCCGAGCATCATGAAACGAAGCTCCTCATTCAGGAAGCACTACACCTGCCACATCTGCGGCAGTCGCTTCAACCAGCGAGCCGCTCTGAGAGAACACCTCCTGTGGCACGCCCAGGCTATGGCGCCTCTAATGCTGGAGTCTGGAGGTGCCACTTCCCCAGTACTTCCTGGAGGAGCTGCCACGCCCGAGGTGGAGGAGATTCTGACCGGTGTCGGAACGTCCGCGGTCACTCCCATCATGGTGGACATTGACGTAGAACAGCCTCTGTCCGGGTCTAAAGTCTCCCCACGGGGCGAGACGGCCATTTCGTTTCCCTCGGCGGCGGTGGTGACATCATCGTGCGCAGCTCAGCCGCAAGCGGACACGCCTCCTCCTTCCGACATCGCCGACATTGACAACCTAGAAGGTGCAGCCGACATCGAGCGAGAAGTCAAGCGACGGAAGTATGAGTGCCCCACCTGCGGACGCAAGTTCATCCAGAAGAGCCACTGGCGCGAACACATGTACATCCACACAGGAAAGCCGTACCGCTGCAGCGCCTGCGGGAAGAGCTTCTGCCGGGCCAATCAGGCTGCGCGACATGTATGCATGAGCCAAGGGGCGGAGTCGGCGTACACCATGGTAGACAGGCAGAGCATGGAGCTGTGCGCGGCGGACGACTCCAGTCAGATGGAGGCCCTGTTCCTGGGCTCCTCAGGAAGACCGTACAAGTGTAACGTATGCGAAATGACCTTCACCAGCCCGAACGAGGTTATCAAGCACCTGTGCTTTAACACCACCGCGATCTCGGAGGGCGGGGTCGCAGGAACTGCAGCTATTGCCGAGAATGAGGACAAAGCAGCCAAAGATGAGGGTTCTGATGTGTCTAGCGGTGGATCTTCAGTGACTGCCATTAAAACAGAGGAAGTCCTGGTAGATTAATGAAGTATCCATCCTATAAGTTTTTTTTTGTTTGTTTGTTTGTTTGTACAGCGTAGATCAGGAAATGACTCGTGCATGTTGTAGGAAACTGTTTCTTTCTTTTTTCTTTTTTTTCCTCCCACACAAGCAGGGAATCTAGATGAGTTTATTACACCGCGAATCTTGTTTTCGTTTCTTTGTTCGGTGGGTAATTCAGGTCATTCACATGTTGCACGTTGTGGTTTAAGCCTTTCCTCTTTGCAACTGTCAGCAGGAAGAGGAAGTGCTGAATTACAAGAAGAAGAAAAAAAATAACGTACCCACCTATGTTGAGAACGTTCTCCTCACCGATTCTCACATCCTGGTATGATCCGTGATTTGACATTTGAAGCAATAGCCAGCAGCATGCACCATCACCATCTTCCTATTATTATTATTATTATTATTATTATTACTATTATTTGTATTTTTATTTCTACCAGCCAAAGAGTGTTAGAACAATTTATCTCCACTTCTGTGATACATTTTTTTTTTTATTATTTTTTTTTTTTAAGCTTTTTTCATTAGTATGAATTCCAATAAACAATTCACTAGTTTCCGTTACGGCATTATTATTAATGTATAATATCTCAAATCCAGTAGCTACAATCTCAGCTAAGAGATCATCCTCATCCTCCAGATATTTAAACTGAAGCTTTTTTTTTTTGTTTTTGTTTAATTATTATTATTATTATTTTTTTTTTGCCAACACAAATACAATTAAACTTTTTTTTTTTTTTTTTTTTTTTTATCCAGAACAATCATATTAAATGTTTACAGATGTGCTGTCTTTTTTCAATTGTTTTCTTGTTTTTTAAATTTTTTTTAATTTCAATTTATCTGTTGATCTTTTACGCAATGTAACGGGTTTATTTTGTTTGTTTGTTTGTTGTTTTTTTCCAGAAAAAAGGAGACGGTCAGGGTGAAATGTACATGTGGATCTCAGTGTGAAAGGAGATTTTACTGTTTTATTGTTTTGTTTTTAAAAGCCCTTACTTTGGATTTTTTTTTTCTTCGTGGAAATTTTTTATACACAGTACTATATTTACAAAGAATATTTTATATTACAAATGTTGTATATTGCATAAAGTGCATTGAGCGTAGAATATAATCAATTTGTCTTAGTGTAGCACGGGTGTACGTGCGCGTGTTCGTCCCTGCGTATGTGGTCTTATGTTAATATTTTCATTCATTTTTTTTTTTCTCCGTTATCTGCTGTCATTTTCTTTGCTTCTTGTTTGTCCAGCTGTCCAAGCACTGAAATTTTCGGGACCTGACTACTTTTAATTAAATTTTTTTTACAAAGCGTGACGATGCACTGGGGGGCGGGGCTAAGGGAGGGGCTAAGTGCTTATGCCGAGTTATGAACGGTCATCGCTCGTTTTTTGTCTTTTGAAATTGTACAGATGATAAGGAAGTTATTCTTATATTATTTTTTTATTTTATAGATTGCTTCAAAGACAAGGAACTGTTTTCAAAAAGTATTATTTTTGTTTTTGTTTTTTCTATTTTTTTGTGCAGTTTCTGTATGAGGGCATTTTGTGAATGACTACTGATTGGTCGAGGACTGAGATTTTTAATGACGTGATCCTTTTTACTCCGGATGTTGCATTATTATTATTATTATTATTATTATTATAAATTTTTTTATCGACTCCTGCAGGTTGTGCATGTACAGGAAATGGCAAACGATAGGCCACACTTTTTCTTTTAGTTTCCTTTTTATTTGTTTTTATACTGTTATGTATCTATTCATATGCAATTTGCAAATGTATTTTTTATTTTTTTCGTTTACTTTTGAGGCAGTTACAAGGAAGGGGGTGGAGTTTCCCCACCCCACCCCTCTTTGTATAACCCCACCCCCTTTCGTAAAAATGCACAAACTCCAAAGCGAAGGCAAACATACAAGTATACTGTGATCTGTAGCTCCTCAGGAAATGAACAACTGCCTCAAAAGAAATGTGATTCGCGATTGTCGTCTATAATAAACAATAAAATTTTTTTTTTTTTTTGGTATCCCATAACAACCATAACACCCCCCCTCCCCCTCTAGTTGAATTCCCTGTAACGTAAAGTGAACATTTTTCATACAGTGGACAAATTTAATAAACAATAAAACATGACCACTATACCGCAGCCATTAATTCATTTTCACTTTTACAATGTTTACAAACTCCTCCCCTATCGACAGGCCCCACCCCCTTTCTCTCATTTCTCTCACAAATGATTGTGTTACAGGATACTAGTGCACGATGTGAAGGTAAAGAAGATCCTGAGATAAAGCAGAGGGCATTATAAGGGTGTAAATCCTCACACCTCAGCCTGGATTATCACCGTGTACCATGGCCAAATCCCAGCATTGAGGAGCTCAAGCGGTTGTTGATGTTTGATTGAATGGGTAAAATAATGCTTAATATATGGCTGATTATTGTTAGAGTTCTGCTCTAAATCACACCCAGAGATAAAGTTGTGGCATCAGTAGTGGCTTCTGCTGCTGTTTTCTTTTTCATTCTGTTTCTTATTTGAACGTTTTCTCCTCAATATTGTTAACACCACACGCGAACCTCGTCCACGGAGCACAGTGAGGTCATTCAGAAATGCCTACACTATCTGTCTCACTCTGGATGGAACTGGAACTGGATGTTTCTATGGTTACAGGTGTTTAGAAGCAATTTGGAACGCTGATTGAACTGACCAACTACCTGTGTGTTCAATGCTCTGAACTCCTTCGAGCCAATCACAGTTATGTATTCACACTGGTGGAAAAACCCCACTAGAGGGCAGTGTAGAGCTGAAAATATCCTAGCTAGTTTCTGTAGATTTTTGTTAGATTTTGCTCAACAACAACGAACCAGGGAACAGTTGCCGAGGGAAAAAGGGAATTTTTCTGAAACATTACTAAGCATCTCTCAGCAGAAACAAGAGATATATATATATATATATATATAAATTAGTTTTATAGCTTTATTCTACTAAGTAAAATTTTTGGGGAAATACTCTGATTATCTAATGATGCCTGATGGAAAATGTCAATTATTTAAACATTGCTCTTTAGAGAGAGGGAAAAAGGGAAGAGAGAGAGAGAGAGAGAGTAACAATATTTTGTTCTCTTTATCTAAATTGTGCATTTGTTGGTTTTATATCATTTTAATACTTAAATAAAAAAACTCTGTATGACCACTGTACTGTAACTCAGTTTCAGGGTGATGCTGATCTTCTTACAGCCTCGGCATCTTTGTGTAGAGCAACGATTCTGATTCTCAAATCCTCAGAGATCTTTACCATGAGGTCCATGTAGAACATCCAGTGGTCAGTATGAGAGAATTGAACTCAAAGCACTGAATTTTAACTGCTCTAATAGAAGATACACACATTTGTCTGGTTCTGTCAATCAGACAAAAACATGAACATGATGAAGAGGACGTGTGGATTTGCATCGTTACACCACACACAGCTGTTATCACTGAGGGTGTACTTACTTTTGATGGCAGTTTTTTAGTTGTTTTTAGAGGACCTTTAATTTCTATAGTATTGTCCAATGAGAAGATACTAAAATGTTTGCAGAAATTTTATAATTCAATTAAAAGGTCATAGAATTGAGTAAAACTTTGTAATGTATTAGAATTTAATCCCTGATTAGGAAAATGAAAGAAAGACGAAGATCTCCACACAATTCTCACTTTACAGCGCTAACTTTTATTTCAAATGAAATATAGACATGGTTTTGTATCCGTACTATTAACAGCTTTGAAGCATTAAAAAAAGAAGAAGAACAGAAAAGATCATGCTACATAACATCTAATGCTCTCATTGGTTATTTCATATTACAATACAATGTCAGATACACAGGTATACAATTTTGTACAAATGTTAAAGGAGCTTCACAGTAATAGTTTTCTTATAAAAAGCAGAGGACAGGATGCGACCCGGCGGAGAGGAAAAGTCTTGATAATAGGAGAACATTCTATATTAGGTGTTTGATATTATTTCTATTTTTTTTTAATTAAAATAAAGCATCTTTGCAAGGAATCCTCACATCCTCCAGCACAAAAAGGCGATTTTTATTTTTTAAATTAGTTTTCTATTGCGTATATTAATCAGCAGGATTGCACAGAGGTGATGTGGATGATTATTATTTTTGCATACACACCTGTCTGCTGAATGCAAACCTCAGTTCTGCTTCTGTTCAGATCTTATACATATGAAGCACTAGGAAAAAAAGTGATTTTTAATTATAATAAAAAATAGTGGATAAATCATTATTAAAGGTGATCGTCGACGTCGGGAAAAAATGTAATATCATTAGTCTATGAGACACAGATTGAAAATACAAACGGACAATGTTAAAAAAGAAAAAAAATATTTATATATATATATATGTAAAAAATTATAATAAAACTGGCTGCCGGCAGATGGCGCCAGTGCGCTCGATAACGCTTTTTTTTTGCAATATGTAATTAAACAATATTAAAAAAAACATACTGTACTTCACGTGCCACTGAACAGTGCTGTCGGGATTTAATTTATTACCTAAATAAAATCCGAAGTAATCGTTCACATGATTAAAGATGAAAGCCGTGTTTTACTGATCGGCGTGATTTGCGTGTGCATCTCAAAAAAAAAAAAAAAAGGTTTCACAGTTGAGAAATAAAGCACTTTTTTATATTTATATATATTTATAGATATATGATATATGTACAGTAGGAATGGAAATGATTACGCTGGGTCGGGCGCTTTGACGCTTAACTGCACGTGTGTACCATGATTCAATTAAAAAACAAAAACAAACAAACAAAAATGTGTATCTGGGTGACGTCATCCATTTCCCGTGGCTGTTTAGGACGAAGTTGTGACATTTGAATATTTTCTAAGATATAAATACAATATACAAGATAAGATTTTTTTCACACACACACACACACACACACACACACACACACACACACACACACACACATCCGTTTCTCTCCATCCGAGAGCCTCTGCCCCTCAGTGAGTAAAATGTCAGAGGGAAATAAACATGTGAAAGAGTTTAATGTGACATGAGGAACTTTTAAACCCATCTGAGCCACAGGTGATGCTGCGGATGGAGAGATTCTTCCAGGAGGCAGACGGAATGAAGTGATGTGGGACGGATGGATGGAGGGATACGTTTCTGGCTCTTTCTTCTGCTGCTCCCCAATCTTCTACAGGAACCACCTGAGCGAGCGAAAGAAAGAGAGAGAGAGAGAGAGAGAGAGAGATTATTATTATAATTATTATAATTTTATTTGCATTTTATATTTTTTGTATTATTTATTCCTTTATACTGATGCTTTGGCAACATGGCATGTAAATACTCAATAAATTTTCAAAAGGGAAAGAAGAAGAAGAAGAAGAAGAAGAGAGACATAGAGAGAGACAGAGAGAGAGAGAGAGAGAGAGAGAGAGAGAGAGAGAGAGAGAGAGAGAGAAAGGGTGGAGGCTTAGAGAGACAGACAGAGGTGGAGAGAGAGACGGGCATAGAGAAAAAATGTAGACATAGGGAAGGAGATAGAGAGGGAGTGAGGGAAAGAACAGAGGAATGAAGAGATAAAGAGAGATAGACAGAGAGGGAAAAGAGAGGAAAGGAGAACGGAAGATGTACAGAGACAGACACAGATTGTGTGTGAGAGACAGAAAGAAAGAAAGAAAGAAAGAAAGAAAGAAAGAAAGAAAGAAAGAAAGAAAGAAAGAAAGAAAGAAAGAAAGAAAGAAAGAAAGAAAGAAAGAAAGAAAGAAAGAAAGAAAGAAAGAAAGAAAGAAAGAAAGAAAAAGAAAGAAAAGGTAGAGAGAGCAGAGGAAATAGACTAGGGGAAAGAGAGAGGGAGAGAGAGGGATGACAGAGGGAAAGAGAAAGAAGGATAAAGAGAGTAAGATTTGCAGATGCACTAATGTCAGGGCTACTGCTGAGCAAAAACATCTCAATCTCCTTTAATAGATCACATGTTGGCATATCACATTTTAGATCAGACGTGTTATTTTGTCTAACTTGGACGGACTGTCTGATTCCGTCTTTTCATCCTCTCGCTATCTCTTCTCTCATCTTACTTCGTATAGCTCTCATGTTGTTTCCTCCTCACTGTTTTATGACTCAGCAGGTTTCAGCAGAGTGTAAAGGAGAGAGAGAGAGAGAGAGAGAGAGAGAGAGAGAGAGAGAGAGAGAGAGAGATAGGATCCTGCACCAAACCCCTGCTGCACTGCTATAATTCACCCTCCACTGCTTCCACTGCAGTGCTGCATTAGCACTCATCAAAGATTCAACACCAAGCTCTTCTCTACCTCCATCATCTCCACCTCCCTCTATCTCCCTCCATCTCCCTCCATGACCATAAACCCTCCTGCTGTTCCTCACATTTCTCATTTTTACATTTCTTTTTCTGCATAGCAAAACTTTGTATTGAAGTCGTATTGAATATGTATCTTTATTCTCATAAGAAATAATGTCCACTTATAATTATTATAATTGCTGCTGTACTTATATAAGTCCCGCCCCTTTTACAAAAAAAAAGCCAGTCACCTTACAGGTAAAAGCATCTCGACATTTAACGGCCAATCAGATCCTTACAAAATTGTTTGTCATTAAAGGATGGATGTATAAAGGTCAGGGTTTAATTCCCAGCACCACCAAGCTGCCATTTGTGGGCCCTTGAGCAAGACCCTTAAGGCCTTCAATTGACCGGCTGAATAACTGAGAAGGCCTGGATAAGGGCAGCTGCTCAAATTAAATGCAAATGTAATATACACCACTGGAGGAAGAACTTGTGGTCGAGGAAAGCGATAATTATGATAGATGCTAGTTTCTATGAAAATACATAACTTGGAAACATCTTTGAGTTAGTCAGCTGGCTAATTTACTGCTCACACCTTAGCTTATGGTTTCATTCGAGTCTCAATTTAACAGTAGCCAAACCTATAAAAATGGACCATAATAGCTGGGTTAACAAACCAGCTAGCTAGTTTTTAGGTTGCCTTGCACTCAAACACCCTAATGTTAGCTAACTGAGCGAGCTAATATACTACCTCAAGGTATACCACTGGCCACTGAGTTGGGTCTTGATATGAATTTGGATTTACTATTTGTCTACATGTTTACAAAAAAAAAAGTAAAATTATCTGTTGTTTAACACCACCTAGCTAGTAAACAGGCTAGTGATGCAAATTTTATGTATAAATGATAGCTAGCCAAATAGCTAGTTTACTGCTCACTCCGTAGTTTTGATCAAAATTGGATATAACAACCAGCTAGCTAGTTACTGCTAGCAAAGTTGTCTAAATTTAGGAACAGACAAAACATACCAAAACACTTAAAACTAGCTTAGCAAAATAGAAAATAAGCTAATTAGCAGATTAGCTCAATTTAAAAATAGAATCAGACATGTTCTTGACATGCTTCCTTGACCACGTATGGAGGGCTTTGATGAAGGAAATAGAAAAGCAGTGTGTGTAGTGTAAAATGTGTGTTTGTTAGGGGGTAGGTGGGGGGGGCGGGTGTTGAATTATAATCTGTCTTTCAGCACAAGTTCATCTCTCCTTCACACGGCTTCCCTTTAAAAGGCAGCCTACAAAGTGAGGGGTCAGGCTGCGGCATTCCTGCTTTGATATCAAAGGTCTCTTGGTTACTTATACCTCGAACCAAAGCTTTTTTCATTTCACGAGCCGACAAATCCACCAGTAATAAAACTAAGGTCCATTGATGTTTTTGAAGAAGGAGCCATGAGAAAATGTGGGTTATACGAGTTGAGGGTTCATTTGACTCACTATCCTTTACACTAACTTCTGCAAGGTCACTAAATTTTGCTGCAAGTAGTCGTCTGGAAAGTCGGCTCCTATAGGCATTTTAGTGTAAGCGAATATTGTAATGTGGGCTGGGGAGTGATATCAAACCCAGGAAAGTTGCTAATGCCTCCTCAGAAATCGACATGAAGTTGCTAAAATATTCCCCGAATCTAGTGACAAAGTCCTGAAATTACAGCATTTTGAAAAAACATTTGAAAAACACCAACCTGTTATTTGTTTTCATATTATGGGATACTGGAGATTATTTAAGACAAAATAAGGTACTTACTGGCTCATGACTCTGTAGTTGTTTCTGTGGTGACTGTATCAATCGCTTTCTCCACATCTTTTTCTTTTGGTGCCTCCCCAACAGCTGGTTGCACCTCAGCGGCTTCAGCATCTGTCATTTGACTGTCGGGATCTCTGGACCCTTCCTGGCCCTTCATGTGTGGTGCTGAAACACTCTTTTGTTCCTCTTCCAAGTCTGTTTGAGGCACATCATTTGATGACTCCTGACTCTTGGTGCTGTCTTCCTTTATGGCAATTTCAATGTCTTGACTCGCTCTTTTATCCACATCCACCTCATGTACAATGTTAACCTTGATCTCTGTAGTTGTCTCGATCTTCATGTCTTGGACCTGCTGGCTTTCCTCCTCAACAATCTGCACGTGTTTTGTGCTTGCATGAGTGGTGCTTTGCATCTCACTGCTCTCCTCTGAAGCTGGGCTCTCGGTGGCTCCGCTTGGTTCTTCTTTTTTAACTTGACATTTAACTTCTTCGCTTTCTGTGGTGACCGATTTGTCTTCCTCTACCTCTTTTTCACATTCCTTCAATTCCACTTCGTGCTTTTCTGCATCCGTACATGCTTGTGTGGCTTCCACTGAGTATGAGGACACCTCTTCCTCCCGAGCTTCTTTAATTTCTTCTGTCATAGCAACCAGAACTACTTCAGAAACCTGAATGGCTTCACTGACTGGCAAGCTCTCGGTAACAATCTTTGTTGGTTCTTCTTCAGCTTTGTTCTCACACTTTAATTCCTCTTGAATTTGTGCATGTACTGAAGACTTGTCTTCTGTAACTGGTGCATCTTGTGAAGATTTTTCCTCCTCAGCTGCAGATAGGGCTTCTTCAGGTTTTGCTGTATGAATTTCCTCCACAGGCTTCTCTTGCAGTTCGCTGAGGTTCTCAACAACATTTTGAAGGACTTCCTGGACAATGACCGTGCTCTGCTCCTGGATAACTTTTGTTTCCTTTAAATGCTTTGCTTTCACTTCTTCCTCATCTTTCTCACATGCTTCCTCAATCACAGTACTGACAACTGATGATGTGACTTCATTGTTCTCCTCAACAGAAACGCTCGCTGTGACAATCTCAACATTTTTGATAACGTGAACTTCGCTCTCGATTACAACCTCATCCTTTACCTCTGCTTTGGTTTCAGATTCTGAGGGTGGACAAACACCCACAACCTCTTCCGTCACTGCAAACTCCTCTGTGGCAGCCAGCACAGGAATGAGCTCCTCGTGAGACATGGTTGTCTCAACTACAATAGTATCTGCGAGTGATGTTGCAACTTCTTCTGACACAGCCACTGCTACTTCTACAGATTCCACCTCAGTACAGGCAACTGATTCTTTAACATCTTTTAGCTCCTGTACCTCCTCTTCAGCAGCAGTAATTTCAGTGATCTCCACAGTCTGAGCACACACTGGTTGCTCAATGGCCGATTCGACTGGGCT
This sequence comes from Silurus meridionalis, assembly GCF_014805685.1. Taxonomy (NCBI): domain Eukaryota; kingdom Metazoa; phylum Chordata; class Actinopteri; order Siluriformes; family Siluridae; genus Silurus; species Silurus meridionalis. The sequence goes on from NC_060906.1 coordinate 23,102,280, forward strand.
CTCTGCAACCACCTTTGAAGTGTTTTCTGCCACTATTGGTTCCTCAAGAATCTCTATCTCCTGTCGAATGGTGGTGACCACTGGCACTTTGACTGCTGCTGCTTCCTGGAACTCGATTGTAGTCTGAACCTCCTCTATTGTACTTTCTTCATATGCCAGAGGCTGTTCTTTGAACTCGGTTTGAACTTCATTAACCTGTGCCACAGAAACTTTATCCTCTGCCACTTCAGCTTCTTCTGCCTTTAAAGTCTGGTCTTCAGCAGCCACCTCAACAGACAATGCCTCACTGACCACGGTGATCGCCTCCACTGTGGTTTTTAAAGGACTCTCTTCTTCTACAGCTTTAATTTCACTTGCATCAAGGCCGATGCAGATGGAGGTCGCTTCACTTTTCTCATGAACAGCCAAGACAATTTTTTCCTCCTTAGTGGCTGACTCAAACGGGAATGGGCTTGAAGTGACTACCATACTGTGTGTCTGCTCCTCTGTTACTGTAACAGCCACCTTACTTGATGTAATTGTGATAGTTTCAACAGCTTCCTGTAAAACGGCTTCGGTCTTCATCACCACACCATCATCTGGAACTGGTGAGGCCTCACCAGATGTAACAGGTGACTCTGTGATGCGTGATAAAGCGGAAACCATTTCAGTTTCCTCAGCTGGTTCAATAGCAGTGATGGCTTCTGAAGTAAACTCTACAATGTCCTCTGCAATTGTGTTATCAGTTGATTTAGGTGTAACAGCTGTATCTCCTTCTTCAGGTATATCGCTTAATGGCTTGCCCTCTGTCTCATCTTCAACATTCTCGACAGTCGTGGAGATCCAAGAAGGTGATCTGTCCTCAGCTGAGGCTTTTCCAGGAGTAACAGGAGTGACAGGTGTGACCTCTGGCTTTGCCTCCTCTGTCTTTGTTTCTTCAGCTGTAGCCTTCTCTGACTGTTCAGTGTCATATTCTGATAGAGGTACCACAGCAGGTGTGTCAGAGTCTTCTTCTGCAGATCCAACATCAGAAGATACCTGCCCTTGTTTAGTATCAGACTTCTTCTTTCTGCGAGGAATTAGTTTTCTCAGGGAGAAGGATGACTCCTCTTTGGGTAGCTCGCTGTCGGATGTGGCCTGCTCTGGACCCTGTGCTTCATCAGACTTCTCTTCTGCTTTGGGTTTCTTACGTTGGGTTACCAGCCTTTTGAAGGACTCCCATGTAGAAACAAGTTCTCCTTCTGGTTCTGGAGAAGAGGCCAAATTTTCATGATCGACCTCCTGTGAGCTTTCAAGGGGTGACTCTGCAGTTTTGACCTGTTCTTCTCCAGACTGCTGGACCTCTTCCTCAATCTTAGGTTCCTCCTCATCAGAGTCAGAATTCTTCCTGGCCCTCTTTTTAGATGATCCAACACAAATAAGGGCTTCCCAGGATACTGAGGTATCAATCTTCTTTTTAGTCTCCTCTGTGCTTTGTTCAACCTTTTCAGCTTTGACCTCAGTCTTGCCCTCAACTTGTGATTCCTCTTTTGTTTCTTCCTTTCCTTCTTCACTTGGTTTAATCTCCTCAGTTTTCTCTTCAAAAACAGCACTCTCGGTTGAGGACAGAGTGGCCGATTTAGCTTTGTCTCCAGTGGTCTCATCCTCACTCTCAGATGACCTCTTGACACGTTTCTTTGGAGTGACTAATTTTTTGAATGAAGCCCAATGAAGGATGCTATCTTTCTTCTTCTCAGTGTCAGAGGTTGCTCCCTCTCCTTCGGCTTCTGCACTGGCTTCGGCCTGACTTGCCTCACCTACAACATGCTCACCAGATTCTTCTGGAGATGAAGCTCCACTGTCAGGTTTTTGAGCCTCACCTGACTCTGTGGATGATTGTTCAGCTGTCTGCTCAGTGGATTCTGTTGGCTTTGAATCGGTTTCTTTTTTGCCCTTCTGCTTTTTGGAGGATAACTTCTTCAACCCTGCTCCAGTAAACAGTTTTTTCAGTGGACTTCCTTGAGGCTTGGCTTTGTCTTGGGAAGACTGAACTTCACCCTCAGTGGGTGTTTCCACAGGGGATTTCTCAGAGGTTTGTTGTTCCTCAGAAGAATCAGCTGCTTTTTCATCTGCAAGTTTGGCATCATCAGTGGATTTGGTCTTGTCATCTTCAGTGCCAGAGGTCTCTGAAATTTCACAAGGTTCAATTTGTTCAACTTTCGCTTCAGGCTCTTGAACTGGTGCAACTTCACTTAATATTTCAACCTCCTCTTTTAGCTCCTCCTCCTTTTTCTCCTCAGGAGCAGATGGAGCTTCCTCTGGGCTTTCTTCAGATTTCTCTGGTCCATCTGTTTTATCTACCTGTTCACCAGTTTCCACTTTCTCTGTATCCTCCTTGATTTGTCCTTCCTCCTCTGCTGCTGCTTCTTTTGTCTCATCAGTCTCCTTTATATCCTCATCAGCAGATTTCTCTTTTATTGTTTCCTCCTCTTTAGACTTCTTGAAGCTTGTCTTTTTACGCAGGTTAGAGAAGATTCCCTGAGTAAAGAATCTTCTAAAAGGGGACTGTGTCTCTTGAGATGGTGGAGATGTCGGAGATTCAGCTTGTGCTTCTGGTTCTTTCTCCTTCTCAGCAGAGGTTTCTACTTCTTCAGCTGGCTCATCAGCTGGGGTCTTTTCAGTTTCTTCAGTGCCATCTGATTTGGGTTCTGTTGGGGTGTCAGTTGCAGGAAGGTCTGGTTCTGTTTCAGTTTTTTCAGCATCTTCCTCACTGGCATTTTTCTCAATTTCTGGGGCATCCGGTTTCTTTTCATCCTCAGACTGGATTTCTGCTGTTACGGGTTCTTCTTTGGTTTCCTCCACAGCTTCTGAGGCACCATCCTCCGTTTCCTTAACCGTCAGGAGCTGTACAGGCTCCACCTTCTCATTTTTGTCCTTCTTTAGTGTAAATTTAAAGCCAACAAAGCGGAAGATCTTCTTGAACCCAACCTCATTCGTCTCTGTTGGTTTTTCCTCAGCAACTTTCTCCTCTGCTGGAGTCATTGGATCTTCGGTAACACACTCGATTTTCTCCTGCTCTCCATTGACTTGAGGTGAGACCTCTTCTTGGAGGACCTCGATTGATTCAGGGCTGTCCTCTTTCTGTGGCATGGCCTCTGTCTGGCCAACTGAAAGAGAGGTCAAAGAAAACAAAGTACTGTTACTGTTAGACCTACAACCTTAGTGTAAATCAGTAAAAAAAGAGACAACGATGTCTAATCAATGTACTTGACATGAGTTATTTTTATTGCTGTAATTAATTCAAGATGATGTATTCAAACATCTGCAGGAAATCAGAACTGTTCTGCAATACATCTTAAAACACTTTCATCCCCTGTACAGATTTAATCAGCCATATTACAATCTGATCGTGGTTTGATGTTTGCTGATCCCTTTTGGTCCATGTTCAAAAAAAAACAAAACAGCATGACATAATTTAACAACCAGGATTTGGGGTAAATTATTGTGTCTATTTCACAATAACATAAGCACCGCCAAATGTGTGTAGAAAAACACTGATTTAATTTAGCGAACACATAAAAGAACAAGTGTCTGTAAATGTTGATATTACGACTTTATTATCTCTGGGCACATGGCCACATGGTAACAGGTGAGAAAACAGAGAAACACACCACTGTATGAGATTCTTCCCACGTCTATCTGTGTTTAGACAGGCGTGGGGTGGACTGGGGGAGACCGTCAGGCAAAGCAGACCTCCTTGATGCCTGGCTTCCCTTTGACATCCAGGCTTACATTGGGGAGGAATGTTCACATCTGGCTCTGCTTGATCTTGCTTTCGGGGTCCAAAATCCACCCGGCAACTTTAATAACTCAATTTTCTACGCAAGGGTATCACATGACTTCACCTATTACCGATAGACACGTGATGTTTATTGATCTGGTTTTCCATATCAAGCAGGGAGTCAATGGTTTCAAATCTTATCAAAACCAAAAAAAGTTTCCCAGAAATATTGCGAAACTAACCCAATGTGTTCTTGGCCATTCCAAAAACATCACAATTGTTCTCCAAAGTGTAATCTAAAAGAAAAAACTAACCAGACACCACAAAACAATACAGAATATCTTTTGTTCAAACTTGGCATAAAAAGCTACAAATTTGAGAATTTGAGGGACGTTTCTCAAAAGCATTGCTAGTTTGATAAAATACAGTACAAATCAGCAGCAACAAAATAACTCTAAGAAGCCTGGAATATGTCATTCAGCTTCCTTTACCACACAAGAACCCATCCCCCAGAGTGTGTGTGTGTGAGAGAGAGAGAAAGAGAAAACCTCAGGCAGGAAAGCATGCATTGTCCCCAGTTTTTTCACAATGGCTTCTCTTGGATGGGGGCCCCATTCTATTGTCCATCTAAAACTTTAAATAACCATGACAAAATCCTTGAATGTGTAGCCAGAAGAGGGGAAAAAGAAAAGAAACATTGCAAGACTGATTGCTGACAAAACAGGTTGATAGGAAATTTACAATCTCAAACATAACGAGGTCTGAATGGATGAGTAGCGATGTGATGTGATGAGTGGTGCCATTACAATATGTATGAGGGAGCAGTAGGGGGTATTTGGGTGGAGAACTTTCTGACTGGTATTGTTGAAATAGTATTATCCTGTGTTAGGCATCCTGAGAAACCAACAAGCACCTCACAAATGGTTTGTGTTTGGGGGGAAACCATTAAATGGTGATTAGATGAATAACCAAACAAGGAGGTTATATAGTGTGTGTGTGTGTGTGTGTGTGTGTCAGCCCACATCTGCTGTTGTCTCTAAAGTGTCCCTGAATGAAACCTGAGCTAAGGAATCCGATCCTCTCTTGTTTTCGCCTGGCTTATATAGGGTGCCCAATGGATTTTTCTTTAAAACTGAGAGGGGGAGGTGTTATCCGAACTCTTTCTGGGATAACGGACTAAATGTTCCGCAAAGGGCTTTGCGGGTGAGGGGTGCTCCAAGATATCGCATGCCTTTCCACCCCTCCTGCTTTTGTTTGTCACGTTTGGCAAACAGATGCATAATACTTGAGGCTATTAATTAGCGGAACTGTTGTTTGGAGAAGGACAAGCTCAATGTTTGGCAATGCTGTGCAAACACCACACTGTTTATCTACTTCAACGTAATAGCCCCCTTCCCCTTTTCATGACGGGCCTTTAACACCACCCCCTTCTCCCACTCACCACCAAGACTGAATGACTGTACCCCATTCCAACAATGCAGTAAATGACCACACCCCATTCTAACTCACACCATCATCTTACTTCCAAAGACTACAATAAGGCAATTTACCAATGAATAAAATATTCAACACAGTAGATCAAAATCAACCAAATTCAGCAAACCAACATGCCACTTAATCTCGACACCAATCTAAATGATGTAAAAAGTTCAGACAAAGGTCCAAAGAGAAGCATATGGTGGTTGCTTTACGGCAATTGAAATTATTTGATCTGTGCCAATAAGAGTTGCACGAAGCAGCACAAATCTGCAAGAAGTCTGAGGACAAGCCAATTAAGCAATAAAGAATATTTTGGAAAGGTCATTCAGTCACAAATTACTGTAATCTTACATTATACCATTTACATTCATCCTCATTTTTGTAAGTTTACACACAAACCCACATCTAAAACCTAAAAAAACCCAAATTTAAAAATTTGTTACTTGGCAAAAGGTAGTAATAAATTCCATATCCCCATCCCACACCACCCACTGGGACGCCACAGAGGACCCTGACCAAGATCAGAAGAGCTTAAAGAAAAACTAATTAAAATTCCAAAGCCCACCAGCTCCAGCCCAAGTCTTTTGAAGTGATCTGAAGTACGGCGAAATTTTTTACAACCTATGCTTGTAAGATATGTTTCCTCCTACTACACGTTATACTCGGGGATAACAGGGTGAGTAAGGAATGCGTCCTCGAAATTAGTCTTCTGGAGCTGAGGCTTTTTCATGAATGGATACGGGGTGTTAACGCTTAACTCAACTCGAAGTTATTAATTTAACTGAAATGACCCCACAATGCACCTTTATCTGTAATAATTGTGTTTTTAGGAATAGAGTGTAGCACTTTGATCTTCAAACCAAGAGATATTTCGTTTGCTTCAGACATCCATAGATGGCCACAAACACCAAAAAAAGATCTATATATAAAAAAATGAACAAATATACTAATGATTATTTATTTCTTATCATAGCTGTAACATGGTACATCATTCTTAAACTTTATAGGGACCAAGAGGTCACAGACTGGAGCTTTAAAAGTCTCACAAGCTACCACGCCCCTCAGAATAAGATTTCCAAATCTCACCTGCCTCTTCTCATTACATGTTCATCCTGGCTTCGATTTTCCAATCCTACCCAGAAAAACGTCTATTATGTTTTTTCCACTATATTTCCCTGGTTTTCACCGTACAAGCAATTGAAATCAGCGAGAAGCAAATTCACCTGTTACACAAATCATGGATCTGCTGGAGAAGACCAAAACTCATAATTGTGAATAAATTCAGCTTATATAATACACCTTACCTGTTAAAGTTATTGTCCCAAGCATTGACAAAAGCTCTCCAAAGCCTCCAAAAAATCTCGGATATCAAAAATAAAAAAATCTTGCTTTGTCGAAAGAAAATAAAATTGGTTGTTAAGTCGCAGTTACAGACTCTTTCCTCTCGTGGAGTCTCATGGAGGCCGGGCTGCTCCTCGTCTCTGTTTCTGGGTTACAATGAGCTGAAGAGGAGGGAGACTCACAAATTTCAACCCACGCTGACACCCATGCCCCGACGTGGGACCTCCCTCCTTTCCTTCCCCCCACCCAACTTTCAGCTGTCCGATACCCTTCCTTTCTCTCTCTCTCTGAATAGAGCTTCCTTTTCCTCTTCTCTCTCTTCCTTGAAATCCCTTCCCCATACTCATTCTCACACACTTCATTTTTTTCCCTCCATCCTCTGTTCATGGTACGACGAGGTCACGTAAATGTCGTGACATCAAATTCCGTACATACCAGACTGCAGCGTAATAAGACGTTCATATTTTCGAGCAGATCTTTACTATGTTCTCCTCCCCCAATCTCTCTCATGGCCATTTTCTCCAAATTTCTATTCTTCCTTACACATCTGATGGCTTTAATGATTATAGTAATGCTCACTGCGCATTGCACCAGAGGCTCCATGGATCTCCAAAGATTACTCTAGGAATGTGCTAGAAGCCTCACTGACCACACAGGATTACTAATGTAATATATCCTGTCAGTACGTTGACTTACATACCGGCGCAAAACTTTCCTAAGACGTATCTTATACGCATTTTTGCTAACGTGTAGGCAGCTTTGGACAGTGACGCAAGTTAACGTAATTCATTACTGTACTGCACTGTAGTGTAAATGGTATCTGTACTTTACTGGTGTTTTTTTATTTAGGGGGACTTTTACTGTAACTTCACTACGTTTCAATGTCAAATATCGCACTTTTTACGCAAAGTCGGTCGTTCCTTTTTAATTATGAACAATCAATTGGTGGTATCTACTTAGATACATACAGCCTCAATAACTCACTGACTCCAACTTGCCACAACCAATCAGTGTTTAACTCATTAATATCATTTTATTAATAGATAACAGTCTTTTCACATAAACTAAGTTAATTAAGTCTTGTGATAAAAATGATAATAGGAACATTATAGTTATAATAAATCATAGTAATTTGGATACTTAAGTACATTTGAAGCTGAATACTTTTGCACTTTTTTATGGTCAAATTTTACTTTAACTCAACTTCATGGTTGTAGGTGAAATATGAGCAGCACCACTATGGGCACTAATAAAAGTATTTAATCCAATTAACTTTTATTTTTAGAGCACTTTTAACAATGGACATTGTCTCAAAGCAGCTTTACACAGATAAAAAGTTGTATAAAAAGCATGTACATTTAGTGCTTATAAGTCTGTTTCTTATAATTGTAAGTTTATCCATAATGAGTGGTTTTGAAAATTTGAAAAAAACCGAGGCTTCATGAAAACCTCGAAAGGAACCAGACTCAAAATCTTCATCCTCAACACTCAATGTCCATTCATTAGAGTCCCATCATTGTGTGTTGTTTAGTGATTAAATGTGACCTGAGGTCCAGAATCATCGTAGCAGACTTGTTATAGTCCAAATTCATCCTCAAAGTTCTTGAGTTGCTCAGGAACTTCATGGATCTTTAGCCGGTTACGGTTGACGTTTTTCTTTCAGAAATAATTGCACCCTAGGTTCCAAAGATCTAAATCTACAATCAAAAATTGATTTAGACACAATGATAGCACATTTATACTTCTGACATGATTAAAAAAAACTAAACATGCATTAGGATGCAATAATCAGTTCAATTGCTATATGTACACACACACACACACACACACACACACACACACACACACACACACACACACACACACACACACACACTTAATTTAATTGACAAAAAATATGTGACTGAAATTCCTCAAATTGCTCCAGCAGAGGATTTTCCTTCATAGACAGAAGTAACCTATATGGACACACGATTTTCCCAACTGTATGTGTTTCTTCCCCAAACTGTTTGCACAAATTTGGAGGCCCACAATTGTACAGGATGCCTTCGGATGGTGTAGCATGAAATTTCCCCTTCACTTGAGCTAGTTGACCCAAACCCGTTCCAGCATGACAATGCCCCTGTGCACAAAGACCATGAAGATCTCATTTACACGGGTTTGAAGTAGAAGATCTTTGGCTATTGCTATTCAACTCTATTGACCACCTTTGGGAAGAATGTGAACACTAACATTTTAGTGTTCACTGGCTTATTAACACCCTTGTAGCTGAATGGGAACAAACCTCCACAGAAAATCTAGAGGAACATCTTCCCAGAAGAGTGGAGGTTATTACAAGAGTTATCTTGGAAATGTCAATAGAAAAAGAAACTTGGTTATAAAGGTACCGGATTCTTCAAGTCTAATTAGCATATGAAGCATCACAGGCACTCCGTGTGAGCCAAAGGCTATACCAACAGTGTCCCAGTTACAGCTCCAAAGTGTGCTAATGGCTCATTCAGGCTGTAATTGAAAACAGCTCAGGCATGTCTGACCTGGAGGAAAGCACTGGGGGAACGGAGATCTCACACCTCCGCATTGTCCTGCAGGAATGTGCAAATTCCAGGTGAAACGCAGAAGTCTTCTCTTAAAGGGGTGATAACAGCCGGTCTTCAAGCCTCAAGACGAACTCCAGACACGGAGCATTCTCAGCTGCTCCACACAATCAGCAGGACGTTTCAACAGGAGGCACGTGTGTAAACGTCACCGACTGAAAAAATGTCACCTTTTAATTCGAAAACCAACAAAAATAAAGATAAAGCATGGAGAAGGGACCTCACTTTTGATCAAATATTAGTTGGAATTTTTTCTTTGTGCAGTGGTGGTATTTATTACATTTGATTTTGAATTTAACATTTTTTTCAACATTGTTCAATGCCTGTTTCTTCACATGTTGCAATTAATAAAAACAATTAAATATATTTATATAAATTTGTATATATATTCATCTGCTTCTTTATTTAATAAACCTCAGGTCCTTATTATACAGTCATATGAAAAAATTTGAACACCCCTATTAAATATCCAATTCTTTATTAAGAAATGTTCACATATCGATTGTCTCATCTCGTTTTTATTTTTATCTGGAAAAGTCAAAAATTTGTTAATTTACTGATTAAACAGAAGATCTCAACAAAAATGCGTATTCTAACTGAGGAAAAAAGTTAGGACACCCCACACCCTAATAGCTGGTGTTGCCCCCTTTTGACTTCAGTGAGACGTTTCTTGCAGCTATCTACCAGTCTCTGACATCGTTTGGAAGAATGTCTGCCCTACACCTCAAAGCCATTCTTTCAGCTGTGAGATGTTTGAGGGGCTTCTTGCATGTACAGTTTGAAATCTCCTTTTCTTAGTTTTCAGACAGTCCTTGGTGGATTCACTGGTATGTTTTGGGTCATTGTGATGTTGCAGGGTCCAGTTTTGCTTCAGCTTGAATTTGTTTTACAGATGGTCTCATGTTCCTCAAGCACCCTCTGATACACGGTAGAATTCATGGTGCTGCTGCAGCAAAGCAATTCTACCTCCATGTTTCAAAGTTGTTAAGAGGTCCTTTTTTTTTTCCTGGAATGCTGTATTTGGGTTATGCCAAACATGTCCTCTGTTCCGGTGTCCAAATAATTCCATTTTAAATGTCCAAAGAACATCCTGGTCTTTGTCTATGTTCTCTCTGGCAAACTTCAGTCTGGCTGTCATGTTTTTCTTAGAGCGCAAAGGTTTCCTCCTGGAACACCTCCCATGAAAGTTAGACTTGTGTAGTCTCTTTCTGACTCTAGAGACATGCACATCAACAGTACAAAGAGCCTGCTGTAGGTCCCGTGATGACATTTTAGGGTTTTCGGTGGCTACTTTCAGCATCTTGCGGTCTGCTCTCAGGGTGAACTTGCTTGGACGGCCAGACCTGAGCATGCTGGCAGTTGTTTTGAATGTCCTTCACTTGTAGACTATTTTCCAGACAAATTCTTCTGGAATTCTTCACTCAAATTCATTTGAGATCTTTTTAAATCCCGTTCCAGACTCATAAGCTGCTACAATCGTCTTTCTGAAGGTTTTAGGCAGCTCTTTCGATCTCACCACGGTGTTCACTCTCACTTCATGTGATACACCTGCGTCTGATTTTAGCCATTTTAAGTCTGAATAAATGTGGGGACGTCCTCATTAATTCCTCACTAGAATTTTTATTTTTTTAAGCACATTTTAGAGAAAGTTTTAAAAAGTCTTTTTTTCAGTTTTAATTGTTTAGTCATATGACTTGAATCTTTTAGTATTGATATTAAATATCCATATGTCTAAACATGTTAAAAAAAAACCCACACAGGCTTTCAGAGAGGGTCCTCATTTATTTCACATGACTGTATGCGTTTTCATGTACAAGATAAATTCAAGAGAGGTGAACATTCCAACGTATTTCCTTTTGTTATGCACTTTATGTATTTATTTGTTTTCGGAGTCATTTGTAATTAATTTGCAGTCATTTACACTTACACAAGTTGGAATTTCGGACTAGGAAAAACTACCGAAAGTGCCCTCAAAACCTTTCCTACTCAGAAAGTCAACCCCGTATTTGAACCACTTATAATTAATGAACACATAGATAAATAATAATAATAAATAATTCCAAAATTGCATAGTTTTTATGCATTTTTTAAATGACTTTTTTCGCCCAAACATCAGTTTCGAGAAACGCACGATTCTGAGGTTTTGTGAAAAAGCCAAGCCGAGCCGGTGAAAGGTCAGATTCAGTCCTCAGTGTGGCTATGAGTCTATGAGGGATATGACACACAGGAAAAGCCTTTTAATTCTCAGTGAGTCAGAGCGAGAGGAATTCAGCACATATAGAACATGCAGTTCCCTCACACCGAGACACGCGACTAGACTGTAGCGTAAATTCCTCGAAGGAAATTGATTCTTCCTGATTGCTCTTCCACCATGAATCATTCAAACATAATGTACACTATATGGACAAAAGTAGTAGGACATTAAAGAAGAGTGGAGGTACAGCAGCAAATAGGATGTTCAAAAAGCATGTGTCACTCGTAGAGTCGGGCGTCCACATACTTTTTTCTGCATAGTGTATTAAATAATGACAAATAAGACATTCTGGTTATAAAATTAAACCCAATTACTCTTACATAAAGATGTGTGTATATAATTACATTTATTTATTTATTTACAACTTGTTTTGAAGTATTTTGTAGTGGACTGTACTGAACCGTACTGGATTGTACAGAACTTTAGTGGACTGTAAAGAACCATACTGGATTGTACAGAACTTTAGTGGACTGTAAAGAACCATACTGGACTGTACAGAACTGTACTGAACTGTAGTGGACTGTACAGAACTGTACTGAAACGTAGTGGACTGTACAGAACCGTACTGGACTGTACAGAACTCTATTGAACTGTACAGAACTGTAGTGGACTGTACTGAACCGTACTGGACTGCACAGAACTGTAGTGGACTGTACTGAACCGTACTGGACTGCACAGAACTGTAGTGGACTGTACTGGACCGTACTGGACTGTACAGAACTCTATTGAACTGTACTAAACTTTAGTGGACTGTACTGAACTTTAATGGACTGAACAGAACTGTACTGATCTATACTGGACTGAACAGAACTCTACTGGATTGTATAGAACCATAGTGGTCTATACTGGACTGCAATGACCTGTACTGTACTGAACTGAACTGTACTGGACTGAACAGAACTGAACTCCATTATCTGCACAATCAGGGAAACGTGACAGAATCCAAAAACTGAGGTGTGGTCCTGACTGTGCACTGGGCGAGGTGAGCTACATGCTTAAGTTTAGGGAATGGGGGATAGAGTGACATCATCACACACACACACACACACACACACACACACACACACACACACTCCTACACACACATTCCTCGAGCTGGGGGATGAGGTTGAAATAATAGGAGGAAAAGGAAATGAGCACTGTGTGTGAATCTACTCCAGATCACAGAGAGAGAGAGAGAGAGAGAGAGAGAGAGAGAGAGAGAGAGAGAGAGAGAGAGATGGACAGATAGATAGAGAGAGGGGGATATAGTAAAAGAGATTTTAAGGGTCTTAAAGAGAAAGAATCTCTCTGATGAGAGAGAAACAAAAGTGAAACAGATATACACCAGACAGACAGACAGACAGACAGACAGACAGACAGACAGACAGACAGACAGACAGATAGATCTGTCAATCTCTTTTTCTTTCACTCTATTTAGCAAGTTTGTATTTCATTCTTCACTACTTTCATTTTTTTATGTGTTTCAAATACTCTCTCTCTCTCTCTCTCTCTCTCTCTCTCTCTCTCTCTCTCTCACACACACACACACACACACACACACACACACACACACACACACACACACACACACATTTACTTTTATCGTGCTCTCTCTGGATAACCGGAAAACGAGGAATGCCACAGGAAAAGCACTCATTCTTTTGCGTCATGACTTCTTCTTCCTTCTCCAGTTTCCTGCGCCTGAGCTGAGCTCATTCCCTCGTTCCCTGGTCACTTCGTTCCCCGACTTCCTGTATTGTTCTCTTTCTGCACTTTCTCATTCCAATCTCAACATATGACTCATGTTTGGTTTAACAAAACTACTGAATAGCGGTAATAGGGTCAGCGGAATTCCAGGTACGATCCAAAAATGTTCATCATCATCATCATCATCATCATCATCATCATCATAATCATCATCTGCATTCTCAAAAACTTTTCCATTCGAGGCCCAATTCACTAGTGGACGTGAACGATGTCAGATGTTCTTGTGAAGTACTAATGCAGTAAATATAATATTGACATCGTTTGGTAGTCGACCTTCTCCAGAGCAACTTACAGTTATCTCATTCGTACAACTGAGCAGGTGAGGGTTAAGGGCTTCGCTTAATGGCCCAGCATTTCTCACAACCTTCTGATCGGAAGTCCAACATCGGAGAAACAACTCTGCTTCATCATTATTTTCCTATTCGACCAAATTAGAGAAAATGCCTCCTAGATCTACTTCCAGGATTATTCCAGGAGCCACAGGATGACATGTTCCACCAGCCATCATCATCACATGACCCAGTCCCATGGCACTGATCGCTCACACCTGTTCCTTCCCCCTAAATAGCACAATTCTCACCTTGCAGCTGACTCCTGGTCTCATTGTGTAATAAATGAGACCAGATAAATGAATGTAATAGATGAGGATCAATAAGTGACACGTGACCAGGTCATGTGACATGTATAGTTGGATGGGAAATGCAGATCACGTGGATCAAGCCATGAAAAATGCTCATGAGCTTCATTCAATTGCTTCTCGCTTCGTATCTTCTCATACTTTACATACCTCTGACCATCTCATAATCCTCTGGACTACAACTGAATTATCCTCAAACCCCTCATCCTCAGAGATTTCTACAATCCTGGATTCCAATCACAATCTTCATTTGTTATTTATGCACAAGCCTGAGATTATGTGACCTGGATCTTGTGTAGGTTTAAATCCAGTACTTCCATAATAACACATGTGTTGCAGTTCATTGCAGATTAGAAGGTTCTACCAGGAAATCCATGGAATCACCTGAGGCTACTTCGTGTTTTTAGGAACAAATGGACCGGAAACTTTGTGTAAACTCTCCTGAGAAGATGTTGTAAAATCAGGTATTGATCCAAAGGTGGTTTAATAGGGTTTGATCTCTATAGCAGGAGATCAAAACAGGTCAAAACAGGTTTCTAGTGCAAGTGAAGGAAAAAGTTCATGCCACAGCATCCAAACTGTGTGGTGACAATTTGGGGAAGAACCACAAATGGGTGGAAAAAGTCAATACTTTTGTCCTTATGAAGTGACCGGTCTTTAGCGTCTCAGAGAATTTTTGATTGTTTTATTGACGCTCACAGAAAAACCTTCGCTGGTGAGGTGGATTCTGCAGTTATTTTACAGTGAGGGTTTCTGGCGGTGCGCAGAGATCCGAGCGCTACAGCTGGGACGCTGAAACCAGACTGCTTTCCGAAAGGCTGATGAAACGCTTTTGGCGAACGTGCAGCATGGTCTTGCAGAACTTGATTATTCACACTTGTGTAAACACACACACATGCTGAAAAAAGCAACCTTCGATAATTGGATGCATACGCAAAAAAAAAAAAACCTCGATAAGCAGAAACAAATGGATAATTCTAATATCATGTTATCTAAACACACACACACACACACACACACACACACACACATGGTTTCCTGACTAGCATCTGTATGAGATAATGGTTGATCTCATTCTCTGGATCATTTCAGACGTCCCCTCCTCGACAGCTGGGAGGAACTTAGGAAGCCATTTCATTCCTTCTTTCTTTCTTTCTTTCTTTCTTTCTTTCTTTCTTTCTTTCTTTCTTTCTTTCTTTCTTTCTTTCTTTCTTTAATCTGCATGCAATCATACAAGTTTGTGTGTTTTACAATTAAACTCCACGTGAAGTCGGCACGGGTGGCTTTTTATTGACGGTGACTGGTTGCAAACTCTCGTCTCATCGCATTTTATCTCAACAGCGTTTTTGGCAAGAAGCAGAAATTGCACAATGCAGTACATTTTTTGGCAAAGCCTCCAGAAAAAAAAAAAAAAGGGAGAGAGAAAGCTGCAGAATATCAAATGCCCCTCCCAGTCCTGGAGTGAGCGTAAGTGTGCTAGGGAGATATTTGGACAGTGTGCTGACCCAAAGCTTCTACTCCACTCGTGTGGGAGGAGATGGCCAGACAAAGAGAAGACACCCACACCCTAGAGCGCAGACACAAACACATACATCACCGACGCAAAAGACGAAGCCCGAACAGCAGGGATTTATAAACACGATTTATTACTTAAATTAATTAAATTGCACGAACTGTCAGAAGATAAAGATTAAAAAAATCTATGGTCCTGTCAAGGTTTTTGACTGAAGCCTAAAAAGGCACATACATGATAATACGTTAGGGTTATTTTTGACTTACGACCCCAAAAGAAAAAAATTTCGTAAGTCAAAGGCGACACTATGACTGAGTCTTTCCTGCCTTTTGCTTTCAGGCTGATTTATAATTTTCATTTTCTGCTCTAAACTGATGTCTCTGGTGCTTGAAATATACACACTGAGACAACTTTACTCGAGTGGAGACCACTAGCGAGAGGCGGGGCATCTCACAGGGCGAGAGATACATCGTACACTGCAGCCTGTTGCACGAAATTTTTTAGATTTGTACAATTTTGTCGTACCGCCATCGTAAGATCGAAAATTCGTAAGTCGATCCGTCGTAACTCAGGGACCATGTGTGTATATATATATATATATATATATATATATATATATATATATATATATATATATATATATATGTATACTTTCTTTCGGCTTCTCCCATTAGCGCCACAGCGGATCCTCCGCATGTTTGATTTGGCACATGTTTTTACGCTGGATGCCCTTCCTAACGCAACCCTCCCCATTTATCCAGGCTTGAGACCGGCACTGAGGCTTGTGCAAACCCTAATGGCTGGGGTTGGTTCCCTGACTGGGATCGAACCCAGGCCGCAGCGGTGAGAGCGCGGCATCCTAACCACTAGACCACCAGGGAACCTGTGCAAAGTTTTTTAAATACCATCTTATTATTATCTTGGATTTTCTCATATCATATATTTTCTCTTATTTCATATTTATAGTCCCTTTTATCTAAGCTGAACATTTTGTCCTCAAAGTCGATGTTAGAAACAGGAAAAATGGCCGAGCGTGAGGGTGACGTCTAGACGTCTGGGTCAGAGTGTCAAAACTGCAGCTCTTGTGTTCTGGTCTGCAGTGGTCAGAATCTATCAAACGTGCTCCAAGAAAGGATCAGTGGTGAACCAGCAACAGGGTTGTGGGCGTCCGAGGCTCACTGATGCACGTGAGGAGCGAAGGCTGGTCCTCAAACTGCTGAAGAAGTTCCTGCTGTTGATGATCTACAAGTCACGACTGTTTCAGCAGCAAAAAGGGAACCAACACAATATTAGGCAGGTGGTCATAATGGTATGCTGATCAGTGTATATATAAGTATTATCTCAATACTTTCTTGTCTATATGGACATCTTGTCTTTTGGCAGGTGTTTGCTTAGTAGATAAGTTCTTGGCCTTTGGCTCTGTAGGTCAAGAGTTCAAATCCCAGCCAGTTGTATGAATGAGATAAATGTAAGGATGAAAGCGTCTGCCAAATGCCATAAATGTAAATTTTTTTCCTTCGATCAAACTTGGAGATCCAAACCTGTTCCAGCTCCATGAAGATCTGCTTTACATGGGTTGAATATGTTGAATGATCTCTTTGCTATAAAGCTGTTGAACACCTTTGGGATAAATGTAAATGCTGACTGCACCTCAGGCCTCCTCACTTCACCTACATCAGTCCCTGACTTTACTAACACCCTTGTAGCTGAATGAATCTCCACAAAATCTAGTGGAACATCTTCCCAGAAGAGTGAAGGTTCTTATAACAGCAAATGGAATGGGATGTTCCAAAAGAAAAGCTCTGGTGTGTACAAACTTTTGGCCATTTATTATGTACTCTTCTAAATAGATAGATAGATAGATAGATAGATAGATAGATAGATAGATAGATAGATAGATAGATAGATAGATAGATAGATAGATAGATAGATAGATAGATAGATAGATAGATAGATAGATAGACATGCATTATTTTTTTTTTTCACTGAAATTGAATGCCATGGGAAAAGACTCCACAATGAAGCCGGTTTATTTTCCTACACCGGCGTTTAGATTCGCAGGCGGTTGCGTGTAAAAGTGTGGGTGTGTGTTTACATGTCCATCCTGTGTGTGTGACGGTGCATACGTGCATGTCTGTGTGTGTTCCAGTGTTTCGGCGAACGATCCTGAGGGCCTCCTGCGAGAAGCATGTTTTTTTTTTCTCTCTCTCTTTGCATTTCCTTCCTTCGCTTTGTCTGTGCTGGACTGGTTTCGAGCTTTCGAAACTTTTCCTGCTGTTCGCATTGTCTTAGTTTTTTACATGCATTAGATATTAATATAAAGATTCGAACGAACAAAAAAAAAAAAAAAGAGAGACGAGGTTGGGGTTTCATTCCTAAGCATGCTCAGGGAAGAGTGTGTGTGTGTGTGTGTGTGAGAGGGGGTGGTTACTTAGATCCTGTCCCTCTGTAGTGTTATCAGAAGGCATTCCTGCTCCTGCTTCTTCACAGTCTTTGGCTTTATCTGGCTCAGAGCCCCCCCTCCCTCACATACGTCTCAGTCAGCTGCCACTTTTTGCCCTGCCCCACACTTCATCTCTCCATCTACCCTCAGAGTCCCTCAGCAGGGTGGGTCATTCCTCAACACCACCACCCCCATCATTCCCTCACACACACACACACACACACACACACACACACACACACACACACACACACACACACACTCCAGTCGCTCAGGCTTCGAAACACTGACACGATAGCAGCATACCAGACATTCTATACATCCAGCCTGTGCAGCTCTGACATCTCCGGGGTAACGGCTTTGACCGACACTCTTGCACTCCAAACATTCTGATGTACGAGATCTCTGTCTCTCAGGGTTTCTGTAAGAGCAAACAGATGTTGGTGCACTTCTGAAAATATAATGTGATGGGGACTGCAACTCAACAACTCAACATGGCCTTGGGCTTTGTGTGTGTGTGTGTGTGTGTGTGTGTGTAAAGAGAGTAATTACTTTTCATGGCACATATATATAATTCCTTCGCAGCACACATATCGGTTACATTTACATGTGTTTATTCCGAGATCTCTGAGTCAATGTGGAATATGTGTGGGGAATCGAACCCAAGACCTTAGGATTGGAAGCAAATGGAAAACAAACCAATTGTGAAAAAACCGACCCCATTATGTTAAGAATGTAATAACACGTGGAAGGTGTTGAGATCTGGAAAAAAAAAAGAAAAGCTATTCCAATAATGAGATCTGAACCCATGAAGATGTTTGTAATGAAATCATGGAGGGATTTTAAACAGAAGTGTGGGATTTGAGCCTAAATTTTTTTAAATGGAATCATGTAAGGGGTTTACAACAAATATGGAATCTGAACCCATGATGGTTGGAATGAAATCATGGAGGGATTTAAGCCCATAATGTTCAGAATGGAATCATGTCAGGTTTAAAACAAGTGTGGGATTAAAGTCAATGATGCTTAGAATGGAATCATGTCTGGGTTTGAAATGTGTGGGATTTGAACCTGTGATGTTTGGAATGGAATCACATGGGGATTAAAATATGTTTGGTACTCGAACCCATGATGTTTAAAATAGAATCATGCAGAGGGGTTTAAAAAAGTGTGGGATTTGAACCTGTGATGATTGTAATAGAATCACATGGAGATTAAAGCGAGTGTGGGATATGAACCCATGATGTCTGGAATGAAATCATGTGGGGATTTACAATAAGTATAAGATTTGAACTCATGGTTCGGTATTCGGAAAAGTGAAACATTTGAAACTGTGAAAATGAGATTGGAGGAATGTTGGAATCAAAGCCATGACCAAAATGACAGGCTCGGATGTGTGTGGGAATCAGACCTGTAGCTACACTGCTGGAATTGGGTGAATGAGGTATTTGAACCCATGATGATGGGACTGGAAGACTGCAAAGCTACAGCCACAATGTTGTAACTGAGAGTGTGTGGGAATCAAACACGTTATACTGGGGGGAGAAGAATGTGGGAACCACACCCGTGATGCTGGGACTGGAGTTGGGTAGGAAGTGAGCCATGATGCTGATGTGTGGGAATTTAAATGGAAGCAAAAGAAAAGGTATGAACTTTTATCAGTGTCAGATCTGAAAACATTGAGATTGGAAATGTGAAAATTCACATATTAAATTTGCAATACTGAGCGTGAAGGTGTGCAGAAATAAAAAGAATGATACTGTGATTGGAAAAGTGTTAGAGTGAAATCCATACTGATGAACCACCATGATTTTGGGAATGGACCAATGATGTTGCGTTTGAAAGCATGAAGTTGGGATTAAAAGATTGTGGGAATTGGAACCGTGACGTTGGGATTAAAATCATGACGTTGGGATTGAAAGAGTGTGGGGATTGGAACCATGAGGTTGGGATTGATTTCATGATGTTGGGATTGGAACCGTGATGTTGGGAATTTAACCATGATGTTGGGATTGAAAGGGGGTGGTTGGAACCATGATGTTGGGAATTTAACCATGATGTTGGGATTGAAATAGTGTGGGGATTGGAAACATGATGTTATGATTGAAATAGTGTGGGGATTGGAACCATGAGGTTGGGATTGATATCATGATGTTGGATTGAAATAGTGTGGGGATTGGAAACATAATCCTGGGATTGGAACCATGATTTTGGGATTAAAACAGTGTGGAAACTGAAACAATGATGTTGGGATTGAAAAAGTGTGTGAACTGAAACCATGCTCCTGGTATTATAGGTTGTGGGATTTAAACCCATGATGTTGGGATTAGAATTGTTTGGAATCTAAAGTCATGACTTAAATCGGAGGTGTGTATGATTCTAAATAACCAATATATATATGCTAATGTAGGAACTGAAACCTATGATGATTCGTCTATAAGCAGATACAAATAAAAAATAGAAAATAAAGTTCTGACAATAAGGTAGGAAACCTGAGGGAATCTGAATGGTTACATTTTTGAAAGATACGTGGGAATCAAACCCATTACATTGGGTTCATATTTAGTGGAATGTTGCAGCATGTAGAAATCAAACCTATAATATTGGCACTGGAAGAGCGTGGGACTTAAACCCAACCACGCAGGAATTTGAAGAATGTGAAAATCACACCCATGATGTTGGGATTGGAGGTTTGTGGAAAACCATCATAGTAAGAGTGGAAGGGGATGGAATGTAACCCGTGATGGTAAAACTGGAACAATATGATGTACAAAACAAACTTCACGCCCACAGCACTGGGGTTGGACATAAAAAAAAAAACTTAACGTAATATCAGAATTAAAAGTTCTGAGTTTTTAGAAAGGAACCGTTTCGGCAGCATTTGAGAACCGAAGCCAGATGATCACCAGAGTCAAGATACTCACTGGAGAAATGTATTGTGCAGAAGATAAAGCGCAAATAAAAGCACTATGTCTCACTGCTGCACGATAAAAACCCCAGCGGCTCCTCTGTAGACACGCCGCCCATCTCTGTCCTGAAGTCCTCTCTGGTTTCTCCACTCAGGGTGAGATAAAACGTGCACACGGATCTTCTGAAGCTCCACCAGGTCATGACTCACTAAATATTTTTGGAAGGAAGTGACTCGGTGGTCTGTCGGAGTTTAAAGGTGGCTGAAGACCAAATAAACTGTGCACACACACACACACACACACACACACACACACACACACACACTCCACAGAGCACTCTGGAGATCCGTAGAAAGACCTACTGCTGGCTTTCCGTCAGGGGAAATAAACGAAAAAGTGCAGCTTTGAAAAATGGGAAAATAAAGTCGTAGACGAGCAAAACTGATCTTACATTCAATTCATTCATTCACATTAATTAAATGATGAGTAAAAGGTGGGAGGTGGCAGCACAGTGGTGCAGTTGTCAGACTTGTGATCAGAAGGTTGTGAGTTCGAATCCCATCCATCTCTCCTAAGCTTTGCAGCTGGACCCGTGAGCAAGGCCCTTAACCCTCAATTGCTGGGTTGTAAGTCCTTCTGGATAAGTGCCTCTGACAAATGCCATAAATGTGAAAAGTGATTGATTGTGCCAGGGGGCGGAGCTTGGAGGTGAGTTGCAGGAGTTTCACGGTCCAAACTCTCCCTGATCAATATTTGAGAAATGATTCGTGGCCATTTGGTGGATGGTCCATGGTGGCCATGCCCATCCCACTGGACAAAACATTTCTCAAATATTGATCAAGCAGAGAACATCGCTGGAAACAGCTTGTAAGTTTGCTAGAGTTTTCTAGAAATAAAATTCAGTTCAGGGAGGTTTCGCTCAGCGGTGAAGGCTCTGGGTTTCCGAATCGGAAAGTCGGGAGTTTACGCCCTGTTATTGCCAAGCTGCCTCTCCTGGGGCCCTTGAGCAAGGCCCTTAAGTGTGTTAATAAAATCAAGTACTAAAGTAGGTGAAGTGATGATGCCTGGGGTGCAGTGCTTGTTTACATTCATCCCAAAGGTGTTCTAAAAGGTTTTAATAGCTCTGTATCGTGAGACTTAAGATCACACACTCCAAACCCATGTGAAGCATATCTGCATATCTGGAACTGGTTTTGTGCTCACGGTGAAACAGGTTTGAGTCTCCATCTTAATCCACAGAAATCCAGACATTCTATACAATTGTGTGCATCCAAACAGTTTGGGTAACAGCTCTGACAAGCTGGGCTGCCACTCTCGGGGCCCTTGAGCAAGGCCCCTAAACCGCTGTGCTCTAGGGGTGCTGTATCATGTCTGACCATGTGCTTTGAGCCCAGCTTCCTCACATCGCTGGGTGCTGGGCTTTCTGTGAAGAAAAAATCTCACTGTGCTGAAATGAAGGAGCGACGAGTAAAAAGCTATTTTTACCTTTCCGGCTTTAAAAGTCAGGTGTCCCAATACTTTTGGTCAAACCGTGTATAATTTTCCTTGTCTAAAAATTGATGCATATGATGATGAAGATGTTGAAAAAAAAGAGGAGAATGAAGACGGAAGATATTCACACGCACATATGCAGACACACACACACACACACACACACACACACACACACACACACTGTAATGACGTCACTGTCTCGCGGTTTGCGTCCCTTTTTTTTCAACTGGGCATAATTGTTTTGGTTCCTGTAACCTGATGGGAATCTGAAACAGGAACTGTGTACTCTATCTCGCTATCCCCCACCACACACACACACACACACACACACACACACACACACACACACACACACACAGTCAACTCTTGGTAGGTGTCCTTTAAGGGATTATGAGCTGAGACAGAGGGATAGAAGGGGGTTATAGATAAAGAGATCACTACTTACACCCCAAACATGATAAATGGGTGGTCTGCCAGTGACAAATGGAATAGTATCCCACACACAAACACACACACACACACACGCACGCACACACACGCACGCACACACACACACACACACACACACACACACAAACTTACCCTCAGCCAGAGTGTTGTCCTCGTCTTGCTCGTTAAAGTCAATCTGCTCGTCCGTCTTCCCGTTCAGGCTGGAGATCGAGATCTGACCGTTCTTCTGTAGCTCCTACATAGAGAAAAAGACATAGCTTACAAACCGATACACACACACACACACACAGCTATCAAACACTGCCGCACTGTCCGTCCTTTGCTAACGAGTGACGAGTGGTAACGAGTGCAATGATGTAACACGTGATTAGGCGAAGAACATTAAATACTCAAAGTGTGCTTTATTTTATCCAGGACTCAGGGACCATGTGTCTATGGAAAAGGTAAAGAAACTCTAAAAATCAAAGCTCCAATTTGTCAAATGCACAAGGAGACAAAGTCATCAACACAGAACAGGTGAACACAATAAGGTAACACACCAATGAGGGGGATTTGGGATAATGAGATGTAAGTATGGAGGATAAACGGACGTTTATCACGTGGCTCTGGAGGAAGATGTAAAGGAGCCATGTAGAAGTTTGACACTTCGGATTCACTGCAGACAAAAATCAGGGGCAAAACAAACACCAGTTGTACGATGCAACACATGTCAGGGATGTGGTGTAACGCCTGGTGGTTGTTTTTCAATTTAAAAAACAAACAAACAAAAAGGAAAAACATTTTTATTCACACGATTGTTTACATACGGTATTGCGTAATAATGCATTAATAAAAAGATTTTAAAAAGTCATTACATTTAATAAATAATTAAATAATAATGGAATAAACAAATTATTAATAAAATAAAAAGCAAATTTAATTAAATTTTTATTACACTTAATTAAATTACAGTAGCACCTAAATGTAAGGTGCAGGTAAAGAACAAAAATGTTAAAGTAAAAGGATGATAATATTTATGCAAAAAAACCCAAACAAATAAATAAATACAAGGATGACAATAATTATGTACAATACAATTTGAAAAATCTAATTAATATAGCAGACAAACTACAAAAACCACAGAAATGTAAAAAAAAGTATTATGTTAATAAGAAATAAAAATAAAATAAAATATAATTAAATTAAAGAGGGACTAACGTACCAGACGCCAGTGCCAGTAAAAAAGTGTAAGAATCACAATTATTATGCACAAAAAAACAAATAATACAATTAAATAATACAAAATAAAACAATAAAATACAATTATAATAATACAATAAAATAAAGGAAAATAAATATATAAAAATATATATTAAATTGGTAAAATAATAAAATGAATTAATTTTAGGAAAAGAAAAACACTATGTTTAGTGTGGAGACAAAAGGAGATGAAAGGATTGAGATGATTTGAGTCAGCAAAAGTCTCGATGTCCTTACAAACAAACTTTCTCAACTAGTTAATGCACTTTACTCAAATTCTGACAGGGTGGCC
This sequence comes from Silurus meridionalis, assembly GCF_014805685.1. NCBI lineage: Eukaryota > Metazoa > Chordata > Actinopteri > Siluriformes > Siluridae > Silurus > Silurus meridionalis. Next base: position 23,126,413 of record NC_060906.1, read on the forward strand.
TACACTCACTTGACCACACACACACACACACACACATACACACACACACACACACACACACACACACACACACACACACACACACACTTTAAGTGGCTAATCAGACTAATGCATCAGACTGGGTTCCAGAAGAATGATGCCTCTTAGTAAGACACCATTATCAGGGAGTTGCAGTGCACTTTGACAAGGGTTTTCCTGCTTTCTGTCGTCAGTCTGCCCTTTAAATCAGGACCCTCACTGTCTGCTCCTCTTACTACACACTCTCTCACACACACACACACACACACACACACACACACACACACTCAGACAGTCCCTCAGTCTCTCAGTGTGCAGGAGGCTATGGGAAAGATGACGGAGGAACTGAAGTAAAGGTAATAATGTACGTCTCATAACGACTCGTACCTTCAATACGAATCATCAATGTCTGCATTTTAACTCCAAATAAATATTTTATAGTGAACTGCTATAGTCAGGGAGGAGGGAGGGAGAGCATGTGAGAGAGAGAGAGAGAGAGAGAGAGAGAGAGAGAGAGAGAGATGCAATAAATGAAACAGAGGAAATCTGATGCATAACAACTGAATTGGATTCAGATGCAAATAATGAGAGCGAACAGAGCGAGATGAACAGTTACACCCTTTATAGGAGAAGTAACACCTCTCTCTCTCTCTCTCTCTCTCTCTCTCTCTCTCTCTCATTCTCTCTCTCTCTCTTTTCTCATTCTCTCTCTCTCTCTCTCTCTCTCTCTCTCTCTCTCTCTCTCTCTCTCTCTATCTATCTATCTATCTTTCTCCCTCGTTTCTTTCATTTATTTCTCTTTCTCCTCTCTCATTTCCATTCTCTCTCTCTCTCTCTCTCTCTCTCTCTCTCTCTCTCTCTCTCATACTCTCTTTCCCAGTTTTCCTCATTCTCTTTTCCATCTATCTTATTCTCTCTATCCCTTCTTTTCTTTCTCTCTCTCTCTCTCTCTCTCTCTCTCTCTCTCTCTCTCTCTCTCTCATTCTCTCTCCTGTTTCTCTAACTCATTCTCTATCTTAATCTATCTTATTTTCTTTCTTCCTTCTTTCCTTAATCTCTCTCTCTCTCTCTCTCTCTCTCTCTCTCTCTCTCTCTCTCTCCATCACCCCTTCACACACACACACACACACACACACACACACACACACACACACACACACACACACAAATACTTAATAAGCCATAAGTTCTTCATTCACAAAATTGTTGTCAAAGCATTAACAGAAAAGAATGGAGGCAAATAATAAAATAAAACGAATGCAAAATGAATTAAAATGCCATAAATTAAGAACAGAAACCAAATGCATGATGTCGGTGTACAACAATAGTATCAAAGTCTCACAATCACGAAAATAAATGAAATATAAATAATGAATGCAAATAAATACAACTACAATAAAACAGCAACAAAACGATGCCTGAGCATTAAAAAGGTATAATTCAGTTTAAAATAAAATTAAACACAGTAAACTACATGAGAAATATCATGAATAAAATATGTTTTGACCCCCACACGGTGCAGCTCTGACAGTGGGCCAGCAGGTGTCCGTTTGGCCCCACCTGGCTCCTGACCCCGGGGCCCTCATCCCATGACTTTCATTACCCACATTCCAAACATCCTGTGTGAAATTCCTGAGCCTGATGGGATGGACCCTCCCAATGTCTTTCACAACATACATCCACCCCCAACACCCGGCCCCACCCTCAAGACCTCCGTCCTGATCTCAACGTTCTGAGACCCCCACCTCAGTGAGTGCTAACAGTCAGGTCTTTAAACTGTTCTGCTGATGGACGTCACAGTGGATCTTCTAACCAGATGCTGTAAATGATAAAATTGTAAATGGCTGTTGGGTTTTCATGCGGCTCGAGAAGCAACACAAAATACCTCCGTTCTTCTGGGGAGATGAAGATTTAGAGTTTTGTGAGACAAATTCAGCTACAGGGGTAAAGTCAGGAAGTGATGTAGGTGAGAAGGTTGAGGAGACCTGTGGTGCAATCAGCATTCACATTCATCCCAAAGGTGTTCAACAGCTCTAAAGCAGGAGATCTTCCATTCCAACCCATTATCTTCACGGAGCTGGCTTTGTGCACAGGCACATTGTCATGCTGGAGCAGATTTGGGTCTCCTAGCTGAGGTGAAGAGAAAATTTCATGCTACCGCATCCAAATATGTCTGATACAAGTTGTGGTACCAAGAACGTTGTGGTAACAAGAATCACATCTGGATGGAAAGGTAGTAAGGTGTCCTAATACTTTTGGGCGGAGAGCAGCTGGTTGAGTGGTGACGTGGCAGGAGATTACATTCCTTTACATTAAATCATTAATAACTCGCGGAGGCAGAACATTTCACAGAGACAGAGAGACTCCGGCTGTGCGACTACTCTGTGTACGAGATCTGCTCTGTTTTACATCATTGACCACCCGCACACACACACACTACACACACACTACACACACACACTACACACACATTAGGAACAATTACCCTGAACATTTAAATTGCATTTAAACCCATTTTTTCTCATGCGCCTGTGCTTAGATGATGTTTGTTTGTGTGTGTTTGTGTCTGTATGTGTGTGAGAGAGAGAGGCTGCTGTAGCACCTGTATATATATATATATATATTTTTTTTTTTTCTTTTTTCTTTCTTTTTTTTCTCTTATTTTCTCTGTCCTTATCATTGCTTTTGATCCATTTGATCCACCATTTCCCCCCAAAGTCTTTTATTTATTTATTTATTTATTTATTTATTTATTTATTTATTTATCTATCTATGCTTCTTTATTACATGAAATGTTTTACTTGTCTTAATTAAAATTAAATTCTTAAATGTTTACAATGTTAATGTTTTCAAATTAAATTAAATTATTTTCAGGTTCTTATTTTTTCCATTTTCTTTTTTGAAATTTTATCTGCCTTTCTTTATTTTAAGGCAGTTTTTCTCAAGAAGACAAACCAAATATCCCCCAAACTTCAACTGGCAGATTCCCCCAGACCCCCGCCACATCTTACATCATCAGTTTGTGACAACTGCTTACCAAGAGGAAAAAGACTTCAGGCCTATGTGTGTGTATGTGCGTGCGTGTGTGTGTGTGTGTGTGTGTGTGTGTGTGTGTATGTGTGTGTGAAAAGCTGTTTGACAGTTAAACAGAGGTTAAACAGAAACCATGTTTATGACGTTACAAAGAAGTGTGACCTGAAGTCCTTATTTGTGTCTAGTTGTGTGTTTGTGTGTGTATGTGTGTGTGTATGCAAGCTATCCTGATTAGCTTAATTGTTCAGCTTTGTATCAAAAAAAAAAAAAGACTATTTAGTCTGAAATAAAAGCAGACTCCTCGGTTCCTGTTTTCGTCACTCATATGTCCTGAAATCTCTCTTTTTCTTGCCTTTTGTCGTCCTCGTGTGAGAATGCACGTGTCAAAAACAAGACCAAGTCCACGATCCAGTCCATCCGGTGCCCAGCCTGGATCCTATTTTTTTGTCCATGTGTTAAATACTTGTAAAACACAGCATTCGGCCTACGCTTCTGTTTAATTTACACAATTCAAAGCAGATCTGTACTGTAGCGCCTGCATGTGTACTGCACGTGTGAAAACAAATAAACCTCCCAAAGAATTTCCCTTCACTTGAACTAGGAGACCAAAAACTGTTCCAGAATGGCAATGCCCCTGAAGCCAGCTCCATGTAGATTTACTTTACATGGGTTGGAAGTGTGGGGGAGATCTCCTGCTACTAATAACCTTGTGGCTTAATGAATTTCCACAAATATCCACAAAATGCAGTGGAACATCTGTCCAGAAGAGTTATAATAGCTTATATAATAGTTTATAAAAGCAAATGGAGACTGAATGTAGAACGAGATGTTCAATAAGAAGCACACACAGGTGTCTATATATATATATATATATATATATATATATATATATATATATATATATATATATATATATATATATATATATAGGTGGAGCGCTGAATCATGATTAAATGGCTAACAGCAATTGACCAATCAGGAGACCCGAAAAAAGCAGGACCCAATAATCTATTTAGATAAATCCATTTAGTCTCTCTCAATGCCTTTATTGGTTTTCATGAACCTTCATCAAAACCAGTTTTATTCCAGAATTTTAACTAGCATGTGTTTTTTTATACACCTCTACTTCAGCTTGAAGTTTCCTCTTTTGGCGACTTTCCGACAGGGAGAGCTGGGCGAGCGGTCATTAGCCTGAACGTTTTTTTCTCCCATGTGGTACGCGAGCTCGTAAAAAGTCTTCGCCACGCCATTAGCTCTAAAAGCTGACGAGCAACGTGAGGTCGGACCTGCAGGAGGCCGCAGATGTAGACGTCTCCTAGAGAGAGTTGATCACCACCACAGAAAAAAAACGCTCATAAAACTCCATACCGAGACTAACAGACACACACACTGACTGGGGTATAAATTCCCTGCAGGGCTGTTAGTTTATCCTAACATCCACTTCGAGAACGCTTTTCTCCCAGCTCGACACGGACACTTGCATGTATAACGGCTGTGTCTATTTGAGTGGTGTATGTGCAGTGTACACGTCCCTTTAATTGCGACATTGCTATAGAAACTAATGTGTGAGACCAAAAGACTTTTAAAAACATGTATTAAAATGGATAAAGTTTTTTTAGGCACATTATGTAGCTGATGATGTGTAAAATAATACAAAATACTAATTAGAGTAAAGTACAGTTATGATGTGAAAAGTAGAGTAAAGTAGAATAAAGTAGAGAAAAGTAAAGTTCAGTAAATTAGATTTAAGTAAGAAAGATTTAGAGTAGAGTAGAGGTTGGGCAGAGCACAGATGTATAAAGTACAGCAGAGTACATTGTAGAGTAGATCAGAGTATAGTTGAGATGAACAGAATAGAGCAGAGTAGTTTAGAGTAAAATACAATAGAGATGAGTACAACAGAGTAGAGTAGAGTAAATAAGAGAAGAGCAAAGCAGAGTAAAGTAAAGTGGAGTAGAGTGAAAAAAGGTGAGTTACAGCAGAGAACCGATAAGTAGAGTAGAATAGATTGAAGCAAAGTATAAAGTAGAGTAAAATAGAGTAAAGTAGAGTAACGTACAACAGAGTATAGTACATTACTCTACTACTCTACTATACTCTATTGTATGTTACTCTACTCTAGTAGAGTAGACTAGCATAAAGTTAAATAGAGTGAAGTAATGTAAAGTAGAGTAGAGTAGAGTAAAGTAGAGTAACAGAGTGGAGTATACTTAATTAAAGTCGAGTGAAGTAGAATAGAGTAAAGTAGAGTAAATTAAGAGTAGAATAGAGTAGAGTAAAGTGGAGAAGAAAAAAGTAAAATAGAGTATAGTAGATTAAATAAGAGAAAACTAGAGTAAATGTAAAGTAGAGAACAGTATAGTAAAGTATAATAGAGTATAGTAAATGTAGCATAAAGTAGAATAAAGTAAATAGATTACATGTAGAGTAGAGTAGAATAGAGTAGAGTAGAGTAAAGTAGAGTAGAGTAGAGTAGAGTAGAGTAGAGTAGAGTAAAGTAAAGTAGAGTAGAGTAGAGTAGAGTAAATATGCTGTGGCTACACGTAATGGGAGAACCTGAAAGAAGAAGCAGGTAGAGTAGAGTAGACTAAAGTAAAGTAAATGTAGAGTAGAGTAGAGTAAATGATAGTAGAGAAACGTAGAGTAAACGTGAGAGGAGTATAGTAGAGTATAGTAGAATAAATGTAGAGAAGAGAAAAGTAGAGTAAATTAGAGTAGAGTAGATTAAAGTATAGTATGTTAGAGTTATGAAGAGTAGAGTAGAATAAAGAAGAATAAAGTAACGTATAGTATATTAGAGTAGAGAAGAGTAATAGATGCATGAAATAAACAAAATGAATAAAAAAATAAAGTTACTCAGCACATCTTTTGCATCCTGACATTAGAAATCATGGTAGAGAATTAAAATGAGTGTGTTGTGAGACAGTGTTGTGAAACTTCAATGAGGCAAGTGTGCCAGAGCGAACACACAGCTCGCCAGCCGCAGAGGGAGCTCCAGCATTGCTCCAAGTTTTTTTTTTTTACTTTATGTGCCGTGACCTGTTTGGAGTCCTGATATTTATTAGCATTGCTGTTTGCTTTGGTAACTCGTTTACTGCCGGACACAAAGACACAGCAAGTACGGGGCCGTAATTCTTCAATGTTTGTGCTACGAAGTCAGATTAACTGTGTGTTTGCATGGAGCAAATGGAAAACTGCTCAGCGCTTTGCATCACATCTACAAACTCGTGAAGAACACCGTCCTTGAACTTGTCCTTGAGTCAGAGTACTAATCCACTGCTTAAATATGATTTTAAAACCCTCTACTTTTACATTTCCACTTGATTCAAAGTGCAAAGTTGTTGCCTTGGCACGGACTTAAGTATGAAAAGTAAAAGCAGCTATGTATGAGAACTGTATGTGAACCCTGAGGGCACTTCAGTGATCCAGTGTCCTACACATCAGATCTTTATAAAAAAATAGAGTTTTCTATAGGGGTTACGCTCATGCTCCCACAACAGCTTCTCATTCAATGGTCTTCTTGTGTTCACCTGAGAGAGAAAAATAAAACACTTTTGACCTACAGATAGTTGAAGTAAAGTCCTTAAAAGTACCAAAAAGTAAAACTACTCAAATATCTAAAATAAGTAGAAAAGTTTGTAGGATATTCACAATGATAAATAGGATTCCGAAATTACTAAATTACTGTAGATCATAAATGCTCTGAATGTTACGTTATATACAATGCAGATGAGTATAGTAAGTAAAGTGTAAAGTAGAATAGAGTAGAGATGAGTGGAGTTAAGTAAATTAGAGTTGAAATGAGTAGAGATAAATAAAGTACAGTAGAAAAGGGAGGAGTAAAATAGAGTAGGGATGAGTAGAATAAAATAAAGTAGGGGTGAGTAGAGTGAGTAAAGTAGAGTAGAGTAGAGTGAGTAGAGTAGAGTGAGTAGAGTAGAGTAGAGTAGAGTGAGATGAGATGAGTAGAGTAGACTGAGATGAGTAGAGTAGAGTAGAGTAGAGTGAGATGAGTGAGTAGAGTAGAGAGTAGAGTAGAGTAAAGTAAAGTAGGGATGAGTAAAGTAGAGTAAAGTAAAGTAAAGATGAGTAGAGTAAGTGGCGTAAAGTAAGTTGAGTAGAGTAGAGTAAGTAGAGTAGAGTAGAGTAGAGTAGAGTAGAGATGAGTAGAGTAGAGTAGAGTACAGTAGGGATGAGTAGAGATGAGTTGAGTAGAGTAGGGATGAGTAGAGATGAGTTGAGTAGAGTAGAGTTGAGTTAAGTAGAGTAGGGATGAGTAGAGTTGAGTAGAGTAAGTAGAGTAGAGTAGAGATGAGTAGAGTAGAGTTGAGTTAAGTAGAGTATGGATGAGTAGAGATAAGTTGAGTTGAGTAGAGTAGATTAGAGTAGAGTAGAGTAGAATAGAGTAGGGATGAGTAAAGATGAGCAGAGTAGGGATACGTAGCAATGAGTAGAGTTGAGTAGAGTAGAATAAGGTTGTAGAGTTCCTCTTTAATAAAAAGACAAATTGGTGTGGAACCAAAATAGAGTAGGGATGAGTAGAATAAAATAAAGTAGGGGTGAGTAGAGTGAGTAAAGTAGAGTAGAGTAGAGTGGCGTAGAGTGAGATGAGTGAGTAGAGTAGAGATGAGTAGAGTAGAGTAGAGATGAGATGAGTAGAGTAGACTAGAGATGAGTAGAGTGAGTAGAGATGAGTAGAGTAGAGTAGAGATGAGTAGAGATGAGTAGAGTAGAGTAGAGTGAGTAAAGTAGAGTAGAGTGAGATGAGTAGAGTAGAGTAAAGTAAAGTAGGGATGAGTAGAGTAAGTAGCGTAAAGTAAGTTGAGTAGAGTAGAGTAGAGTAGAGATGAGTAGAGTAGAGTAGAGTAGAGTAAAGTAGGGATGAGTAGAGATGAGTTGAGTAGAGTAGGAATGAGTAGAGTTGAGTAGAGTAGAGTTGAGTTAAGTAGAGTAGGGATGAGTAGAGTTGAGTAGAGTAAGTAGAGTAGAGATGAGTAGAGTTGAGTTAAGTAGAGTATGGATGAGTAGAGATGAGTTGAGTAGAGTAGAGAGTAGAGTAGAGTAGAGTAGAATAGAGTAGGGATGAGTAAAGATGAGCAGAGTAGGGATACGTAGCAATGAGTAGAGTTGAGTAGAGTAGAATAAGGGTGTAGAGTTCCTCTTTAATAAAAAGACAAATTGGTGTGGAACCAAAATAGAGTAGGGATGAGTAGAATAAAATAAAGTAGGGGTGAGTAGAGTGAGTAGAGTAAAATAACAGAGTTATAAACTCCATCACTGATTAATAAAGCATGTGCTGTTGACTACTAACAACAAAACACACACACAAAAACTAACAAAAAAAACCACACACACACTTCCTGAAGCCTTCCGCAGTTCCTGAAGGACACCAGTGGAAGGTTATTGTGTTTCAGAGTATAAACAGATCAGTTCTCCTCACCCTGTGACATGTGCACCACTTACTAGATGACAGATAAACACACTCACACACACACACACACACACACACACACACACACACACACACACACACAAACACACTTGTGCTTGTCAATACACACACACTGGCGTGCATTCTCCTGTCAGAGTCTGTTTCTTCTAAAAGCTAAGAGGGCTCCAATGAGATGAAGACATCATCCAGCTGTGCACAGATGTTCATGACCTCCTCAAACTATTACACATTTATTTAATGATGCTGAAATAAATACTGCCCCCTACTGCAGGGTATGTGTGTGTTTATGCATGAATATGTGGGTGTGTGTGCGTGTGTGCATCTGTCAGTGTGCGTGTGCGTGCGTGTGTGTGTGTGTGTGTGTTTGAGTCTATAAGTGTGCATGTTGTGTCAGTGTGTGTGTATGTGTGCGTGCATACATGTCAAGGTGTTTGTATGTGTGTGTTTGTTATATTTTCTCAACCATAGCAGAAGAAGGGCTGCTGCAAGTCATCCAATCCTGCAATCCCACCACCTCCCCTTTGAATCCAATCCCTTCAACTATGCTCCAGACCATCTCACAAGATCTTCTGCCATTCATCACCACAATCATCAATGGGTCCTTAGCATCTGGCCATGTGCCAACTACTTTCAAGAAACCGAGGTGTTATTTCCTTCTTAAAGAAACCTGCTCTGGATCCATTGGACATCAACAACTACATACCGGTATCACTTCTCTTCTTTCTTTCTAATATTGTGTAACTGTTTTTAACCGAATGCCAGTTTATCTCTCACAGAACAACCTCCAAGACCCCAAACCAGTCTGGCTTCAAAGCAGCACATTCCACAAAGATGGCCCTTTTGCCAGTCACTGAGAAACTACATGCTGCTCGAACAGCCAAGCTGTTATCTGTACTCATCCTCCTCGACCCTTCAGCGCATTCAACACATTCAAGCATAAGACTCTCATCAAGCCTTGGTATCAGTGGAGCAGCATAGGAATGGTTCGCTTCCTACCTAAAAGGTCACTCATACCAGGTACCATGGAGGGGTCTACATCTGCCCTATGCAGACTCTTCACTGGTGTCCCACAAGGCTCAGTACTTGGTCCTCTCCTCTACTCCCTCTATACTCTCTTGGTGAAGTCATATTCTCACATGGATTTTTCTTTTTAACCACTGCTATGCTGAATACTCTCATCTCATCTTCTCCTTCCCTTCCTAAGATACCATAGCTTCTGCTCAGATCTCAGCATGCCTGGTGGACATATACAGTGAGAAAAATAAGTATTTGAACACCCTGCTATTTTGCAAGTTCTCCCACTTAGAAATCATGAAGGGGTCTGAAATTGTCATCGTCCATGTCATGTCCACTGTGAGAGACATAATCTAAAAAAAAAAAAAATCCAGAAATCACAATATATGATTTTTTAACTATTTATTTGTATGATACAGCTGCAAATAAGTATTTGAACACCTGTCTATCAGCTAGAATTCTGACCCTCAAAGACCTGTTAGTCTGCCTTTAAAATGTCCACCTCCACTACATTTATTATCCTAAATTAGATGCACCTGTTTGAGGTCATTAGCTGCATAAAGACACCTGTCCACCCCATACAATCAGTAAGAATCCAACTACTAACATGGCCAAGACCAAAGAGCTGTCCAAAGACACTAGAGACAAAATTGTACACCTCCACAAGGCTGGAAAGGGCTACGGGAAATTGCCAAGCAGCTTGGTGAAAAAGGTCCACTGTTGGAGCAATCATTAGAAAATGGAAGAAGCTAAACATGACTGTCAATCTCCTCGGACTGGGGCTCCATGCAAGATCTCACCTCGTGGGATCTCAATGATCCTAAGGAAGGTGAGAAATCAGCCCAGAACTACACGGGAGGAGCTGGTCAATGACCTGAAAAGAGCTGGGACCACCGCTTCCAAGGTTACTGTTGGTAATACACTAAGACGTCATGGTTTGAAATCATGCATGGCACGGAAGGTTCCCCTGCTTAAACCAGCACATGTCCAGGCATGTCTTAAGTTTGCCAATGACCATTTGGATGATCCAGAGGAGCCATGGGAGAAAGTCATGTGGTCAGATGAGACCAAAATAGAACTTTTGGGTCATAATTCCACTAAACGTGTTTGGAGGAAGAAGAATGATGAGTACCATCCCAAGAACCCCATCCCTACTGTGAAGCATGGGGGTGGTAGCATCATGCTTTGGGGGTGTTTTTCTGCACATGGGACAGGGCGACTGCACTGTATTAAGGAGAGGATGACCGGGGCCATGTATTACGAGATTTTGGGGAACAACCTCCTTCCCTCAGTTAGAGCATTGAAGATGGGTCGAGGCTGGGTCTTCCAACATGACAATGACCCGAAGCACACAGCCAGGATAACCAAGGAGTGGCTCTGTAAGAAGCATATCAAGGTTCTTGCATGGCCTAGCCAGTCTCCAGACCTAAACCCAATAGAGAATCTTTGGAGGGAGCTCAAACTCAGCGACAGGCCAGAAACCTGATTGATCTAGAGAAGATCTGTGTGGAGGAGTGGGCCAAAATCCCTCCTGCAGTGTGTGCAAACCTGGTGAAAAACTACAGGAAACATTTGACCTCTGTAATTGCAAACTACAGGCTACTGTACCAACTTTTAACATTGACTTTCTCAGGTGTTCAAATACTTATTTGCAGCGGCACCAATGGAGCGGCACCATCTTACCTCAGAGACCTCATCACACCTCTCACTGCACCACGCTGTCTAAGATCCTCCAACACTGCTCGACTGGTACCACCTTCTCTCAGGGGAAGAGGTAAGTGTTCCTAAACTCCTTTTCTCTGTAGACTGAACTTCCCCTAGATGAGTCCCTGTCTATCTTTAAGTGACGGGTGAAGACCTTCCTCTTCCTGAAACACTTTTCCAGCTTTGTATTGTCTTTGTTTAAAAGAGTTGTAGGCTGATGGTATCTTAAGTTTGTAATTTAGTGAACCAGTGTTGGTTTATTCTCTGATAGAGTTTATTCACTGTATAGGACATATGCTAGCTGCCTAAATGTAAATGTGTGTGTGTGTGTGTGTCAGAGTATATATGTATAATATATGCGCATGTCACAGTGTGTGTGTGTGTGTGTGTGTGTGTGTGTGTGTGTGTGTAAGATATCAGTCTTACTCTGACATCAAAACTCCCATGAGATTCCTGTTTAGATCTACAGCTTGTCAGTGAAGGGTTGAGGGTCAGCTCTTCAGATGTTTCCCAGGAGATCTTGTAGATATTCCTGGGAACTCATGAAACTATGAGGATTCACGGTGCTCCCACAGAAAGCCCTGAATTTCACCACAACTTGGGTGAGAAAAAACATTAACGTAAAAAAATAATTCCCATTCTCACTTTTTATAACCCGATTGTTGACTTCTTAGAAGCTTGATTGCGATGTCAGAAGCTCAAAAGGTCTGTGTTTAGAAGATACATCTCCTCTATCTTCTTCCACTGCTCCACTTGTCCCTCTATCTTCTACCACTGCTCCACTGATTCCACTCTTCTCTACCGCTGCGCCACTGATCTCACCATCCTTTACTACTGATCCCACCATCCTCTACCACTGCTTCACTGATCCCACTATCCTCTACCACTGCTCCACTGATCTCACCAGCCTCTACCACTGCTCCACTGATCCCACCATCCTCTACCACTGCTCCACTGATCTCACCATCCTCTACCACTGATCTTACCATCCTCTACCATTGATCTCACCATCCTCTACCATTGATCTCACCATCCTCTACCACTGCTCCACTCATCCCACCATCCTCTACCACTGCTCCACTGATCTCACCAGCCTCTACCACTGCTCCACTGATCCCACCATCCTCTACCACTGCTCCACTGATCTCACCATCCTCTACCACTGATCTTACCATCCTCTACCATTGATCTCACCATCCTCTACCATTGATCTCACCATCCTCTACCACTGCTCCACTCATCCCACCATCCTCTACCACTGCTCCACTGATCTCACCAGCCTCTACCACTGCTTCACTGATCTCACCATCCTCTACCACTAATCCCACAATCCGTCCAAGGATGTTTATAGCTCCTATAACTTGAGTAAGTAAGTAAAAGTAATTAAAGGGTTTTTCTTGTGGATGCCATTGTTAATAAATAAAACTGTAATTCTGAAAATAATCAGCTCATAGAAGTCAAACAGTTCACCAACGAGAAACAAACAAACAGAAACAAATACAAAATGAAAAATAACAAAAATTCAACTGATATTAAATTTTTAGTAAAGAAAAAAACACAACATGTAAACAATCCCACCAGCCATCGCAACCTTCAAATATGGCTTCCCAGAAAAAAACCCAGACCCTTACATCACAGCTCTCTTACACACACACACACACACACACACACACACACACACACACACACACACACACACACACACACACACACATCCCAGGTGGATTTACAGATTTTTTCAATTGCTTTGATCAGAAATTACATTTTAAAAACCTCTGGTTAACCGCCACATCATTAAGTCACTTGTGCACATCGTAAAAGTATTTTCTCGCTCCTTTGATCAAACTGCGAATGCTTTCATCCAATATATATGTGTACGAGTGTCTGCTGTTTCCTACATCATCAGTTGTTTATGTTCATGTTGATCAAAATACATTATACTGGTTTCACCTTAATAGTTTTAACCCCCAAAAACATCTCAGCATCAGTTCATTGTATACAACAGTGCAGAGTAATGGAGAGTGTGTTAGAGAAGTGAAGAAAAGAGTGCAGGCAGGGTGGAGTGGGTGGAGAAGAGTGATAGCAGGAGTGATTTGTGATAGAAGAGTATCTGTGAGAGTGAAAGGGAAAGTTTATAGGACTGTGGTGAGACCTGAGATGTTGTATGGATTAGAAACAGTGGCATTGAGTAAAAGACAGGAGGTGGAGCTGGAGGTAGCAGAGCTGAAGATGTTGAGATGTTCGTTGGGAGTGACGACGATGGACAGGATTAGAAATGAGTTTATTAGAGGGACAGTGCATGTAGGACGTTTTAGAGACAAGGTGAGGGAGGTGAGATTGAGATGGTTTGGACATGTGCAGAGGAGGGACATGGGGTATATCAGTAGGAGAATGCTGAGGATGGAGACACCAGGAAGGAGGAAAAGAGGAAGACCAAGGAGGAGGTTTATGGATGTGTAGAGGGAAGAGGCGGATGTAGAGGACAGGGGGGTATGGAGATCCGCTGTGGTGACCTCTAATGGGAGCAGCCCAATGAAGAAGAAGAAAAAGAAGAAGAAAAAGAAGAAGGAGAAGAAAAACTGTAACCTGCTTGTGAATCTTTAGCATGAGGGTGTGTTTCAGATTGTCCCAGTTCCAATAACATGCACTCTTTTTTCTCTCCCTCTTTCTCTATCGCTCTCATTTTCTTTCTTTCTCACTCTCTCTCTTTTAAACACACACACACACACACACACACACACACACACACACACACACACACACACACACACACACACACACAATTTTTGTCTCTCTCAATTGTGTTTTACTGTCTCTCTCTATCTCTCTCCTCCTTTCTCTGTCTCTTCCCTCCTTTCTCTCTCTCTCTCTCTCTCTCTCTCTCTCTCTCTCACACACACACTTCCACTATCTGTCACTCTTCCTTTCTCTTTTTCTCTCTGTTCTCCATCTATTTCTGTCTTCTTTCTTTCTTTCTTTCTTCTTTCTTTCTTTCTTTCTTTCTTTCTTTCTTTCTTTCCTTCTTTCTTTCTTTCTTTCTTTCTTTCTTTCTTTCTTTCTTTCTATTACCAAATAGTTTTAACACCTTTTGTAAGTTTTTAAAGTGTTTTAAATCAATATTTATTACTGAAATAATAAAACATCTAAATCCCATCCTCTTTCCTCTATTCTGCCTCCTCTTCCTCACTCTTTCTCCTGGTTTCTCTCCCCTCCTTCTTTCTCTTTCTCCATCAGTCTCTCTCACTTTCACTGTCACTTACTCTTACACTCTCTCTCTCCTCTTCTCTCTAGGACTCTCTCCTCATTCTTTCTCTTTATATCTCTGTCCCTTGCTTCTTTCTCTTTCTCTCAGTCTCTTACTTCCACTGTTTGGCACTTACTCCTTTCTCTCATTCCCTCCCTTCTTTCTCTCTCTCTTTCTCTTCTTTCTTTCAACCCCCCTATTCTTTCCCTCCATTCTCAATCCAAGTCTCTCTTTCCTCCTCTATCTCTCAGTTTCTCTCCCTCCCTCCCTTCCCTTTCTCGCTCCCTACTTTTTCTCATTCCCTCCCTTCTTTCTCTATCTGTGGCTCTCTTTCATCCTCTCTCTGTTTCTCTCTCTTCATCATTTCTCCCTCGGGTCCTTCAGCGTCTCTGATTCAGACCTCCACATCTCGAAGTGAAGAAAAGAGCCCCCTGACCGCAACGTTTTCTTTTCACCGGCGTAGAAAAACATTGTTTGTGAATTTGAAGTGGATTTTGCAGGAGGATAATTGAATGATGGAGATGTGGGTCAGGGAATTAAAGCTGGCCGCATTTAGAACAATGACTGAACAATGAACAGAGACACGACCTACTTTCTGAATTCCAACCAAATCTGGATTTGGGATTTTATAACTGATACTCTGCTCTGGACCGTCTGGCAGCGAAGACGTGGATTTTGTCATGGCGCAATGGAACAATGGGTGGTTGTTGGAGCAGAGACGCGTACGATAAAACGTCCGCGTGATCAC
>NC_060906.1:23146625-23164125 GCF_014805685.1 Silurus meridionalis
CTTTAGATCAATACAGAAAGCACTAGGGAGGAGCTGGAGTGCACACAGCATCATATAACACATTAACAACATAAGAAACAAGTACATTGCCACTCTAACTGCTTTCTGCATCATGACACTGTACATTATTACCACTGTATAACCTCCACATGTCCATCATTACCACTGTTCAACATCCTCAAGTCCATCATTACCACTGTACAACCTCCTCAAGTCCATCATTACCACTGTACAACCTCCACATGTCCATCATTACCACTGTATAACCTCCACGTGTCCATCATTACCACTGTTTAACATCCTCATGACCATCATTACCACTGTTCAACATCCTCATGTCCATCATTACCACTGTTCAACATCCTCAAGTCCATCATTACCACTGTACAACCTCCTCATGTCCATCATTACCACTGCACAACCTCCTCAAGTCCATCATTACCACTGTACAACCTCCTCATGTCCATCATTACCACTGTTCAACCTCCTCAAGGCATTCATTCCCACTGTATAACCTCCACATGTCCATCATTACCACTGAACTACCTCCTCATGTCCATCATTACCACTGTACAACCTCCACATGTCCATCATTACCACTGTATAACCTCCACATGTCCATCATTACCACTGTATAACCTCCAAATGTCCATCATTACCATTGTATAACCTCCTCAAGTCCATCATTACCACTGTAAGACCTCCACATATCCATCATTACCATTGTATAACCTCCACGTGTCCATCATTACCACTGTTTAACATCCTCATGACCATCATTACCACTGTTCAACATCCTCATGACCATCATTACCACTGTTCAACATCCTCAAGTCCATCATTACCACTGTACAACCTCCTCATGTCCATCATTACCATTGTATAACCTCCACGTGTCCATCATTACCACTGTTCAACATCCTCATGACCATCATTACCACTGTTCAACATCCTCATGACCATCATTACCACTGTTCAACATCCTCATGTCCATCATTACCACTGTTCAACATCCTCATGACCATCATTACCACTGTTCAACATCCTCATGACCATCATTACCACTGTTCAACATCCTCAAGTCCATCATTACCACTGTACAACCTCCTCATGTCCATCATTACCATTGTATAACCTCCACGTGTCCATCATTACCACTGTTCAACATCCTCATGACCATCATTACCACTGTTCAACATCCTCATGTCCATCATTACCACTGTTCAACATCCTCATGACCATCATTACCACTGTTCAACATCCTCATGACCATCATTACCACTGTTCAACATCCTCATGACCATCATTACCACTGTTCAACATCCTCATGTCCATCATTACCACTGTTCAACATCCTCATGTCCATCATTACCACTGTTCAACATCCTCAAGTCCATCATTACCACTGTATAACCTCCACATGTCCATCATTACCACTGAACAACCTCCTCATGTCCATCATTACCACTGTACAACCTCCTCATGTCTATCATTACCACTGTACAACCTCCACATGTCCATCATTACCACTGTATAACCTCCACATGTCCATCATTACCAATGTATAACCTCCACATGTCCATCATTACCACTGAACAACCTCCTCATGTCCATCATTACCACTGTACAACCTCCTCATGTCTATCATTACCACTGTTCAACCTCCTCAAGGCGATCATTACCACTGTATAACCTCTACATGTCCATCATTACCACTGTATAACTTCCACATGTCCATCATTACCACTGTACAGCTTCCTGAGGTAATCACTACCACTGTTCAACCTCCTCATGTCCATCACTACCACTGTATAACCTCCACATGTCCATCATTAACACTGTTCAACCTCCTCAAGGCGATCACTACCACTGTTCAAAATCCTCAGGTCCATCAGTACCACTGTACAACCTCTTCAAATCCATTATTACCACTGTAGAACTTACACATGTCCATCATTACCACTGTAGAACCTACACGTCCATCATCCACCCTACTCGCCAGATGTGGCTTCTGCGGACTTCATTCTCTTCCGAAGATGAAGATCCAACTCAAAGGTCGTTGTTTTGACACCACTGCAGAGATCCAGCATGAATCATAGAAGTTGGAAGAGGAGATTTCCAGGACATATTCCAGGAGTGGCAGGAGCGCTGTATAGCTGTGCCAGGGGACTGTTTTGAAGGTGGTAGTGTGTAAACATAGATACCACCTCGTATGTCATGTGAGAAACACTTTTCTAGGGAGTACAATGTCTAATGTATTAATAAAATGCACATCATATATTTGATCCATTTATAGTTACATTCAACCCAAAACAGCAGTCCAGTATCGCTTATGTTCAAGCAGTTTTTCACCAATATGCCACTAGAGAGTACTTATTTTTACTTTCTTTTCTCTGTGGTCTGTTCGTCACCTTGTTTGATTCTTCCTCTCTTTTCCTGTTTTATGTAACTCACACGCTCATTAGGCTTTCATGTGGTTGAAATTGGCTGGGCAAAAAAAAAAATTAAGATCAATGAGAGAATGAAGAAAAAAAACTGTGGGACGGAGGGGGGAAAGTGCACTTCTTTCTGCTTGGGATGGCATATAAACAGGTTCATTCTTCTGGAAGAGAAAAGGAAGGGGGATGGGCTGGCACTGGATTGAAGTATCACACACTCCGTTGGAAAAGGCCTTGATGAAAAAAATGGATAACGAGAAAACTAAATCTTTTGGTATTTTTATCTCACTTTTCAACGCAACAGCTAGCAAATGAAGTCAAGTCAAGTCAAGTTTATTTCTATTGGGTTTTGCACAACAGACATGGTCTCAAAGCAGCTTTACAGAAATCAACAGTGAAGGTGAATGGTGTGTATTTATCCCTGATGAGCAACCATGGCAACTGTGACCAGGAAAAACTCCCTTAGATGTTATGAGGGAGAAACCTTGAGAGGAACCAGACTCAAAAGGGGAACCCATCCTCATTTGGGTGACATCAAGACTGTGATTATAGTCTTTAAACAATACAGAACACTGGAGAGTGAGAACTAACATGAGCACTGGAATGTAAGATTATGAGTAATGATCTTTCTACAGTCTTTTAGTCATTGTGGTTATAAAACTAAAGTGGATCTTTTATTTTGATCTGGTTTTTTAACATTGTTGGATGCAAGATTGAAATCTACAGTATTAACGTATTGTCAGAAGGAAAATAAAACTAATATCAGTGCTAATTACAAGCTGGAGCAAATTAAATGAATAAAAAATGTAAAGCCAATTTATTAGATGTCCTGAAATCTGATTCATCTACACTTTTTGGTAGTTTCAGCAATATGTGTTTCTTCTCAAATTGTTAAAAAAAAAAAACATGGAGGCACACAATTGCATACTGCCCCTGTACACATGGTTCACAGTGGAAGCTCTTGAGTGGCCCAATATGGAGCTAATGAACCTATTGAACACCTTTGGGATTAATGTGACTGCTAACTGCACCCCAGGCCTCCTTACCTCACCTACATCAGCCACCCTTGTGGCTGAATAAACCTCCACAAATCTTCACAAAAATCTAGCAGAACATCTTCCCAGAAGAGTGGAGGTTATTATAAGAGCAAATGGGGACTGAATCTAGAATGGGATGATCAGAAAAATGCTTTTGTCTTTTGTCCATAGAACACAATTAAAAATATTTTGAGATACGGGAACCTTTCTGATTTTCGATTATTTTATCTCTTCACTCCTTCATCAGGTCTCTGAGGGAGTCACTCCATTTCTTCAGCTAAATGAATTATTTAAAGTGCCTCCCAGCTGGAAGTGGGTAAATCTGAGTCAATGGGTTTACAGTATATCAGATTATCTCATGTTCCTCACACGATTCAAGGCAAATACAGTAAGGGCTTTAATGTTTTTTTGTGGAAAATAAAAATAAAAAAGATAAATGCTCTGAGCCTTTAGGATTAACAAAACATGAAATTCAAATTTAGATCATATTCAGGATCCATGAGCAGATTTTTTAAGAAATCTCACAAAAAAAGGATTTCTCAAATCAGTACTGCATTATTATTACCCCAGGAACAAATCAATACTGCCATAAGCATTTTTGTATATATATATATATATATATATATATATATATATATATATATATATATATATATATATATATATATATATATATATATATATATATATATATATATATATATATATATATATATATATATATATATATATATATATATATATATATATATATATATATATATATATATATATATATACATATATATATATATGCATATACAGTACAGACCAAAAGTTTGGACACACCTTCTCATTCAAAGAGTTTTCTTTATTTTCATGACTATGAAAATTGTAGATTCACACTGAAGGCATCAAAACTATGAATTAACACGTGGAATTATATATGGAATTATATACATAACAAAAAAGTGTGAAACAACTGAAAATATGTCATATTGTAGGTTCTTCAAAGTAGCCACCTTTTGCTTAGATTACTGCTTTGCACACTCTTGGCATTCTCTTGATGCCTACTTTGATGCCTACATTTCACTGCATGTCATACCCTGTATGTATGTGTATGTGACAAATAAAATTTTATTTGATTTGATTTGATCAGTACTGCCTAATTTATACCTCAGGAAAAAATCAGTACTGAATATTATTACTTCAAAAACAAATCAGTAATGAATCATTATTACCTCAGTAACAAATCAGTACTGAATCATTATTTACTTCAGTAACAAATCAGTACTGAATCATTTTTACTTCAAAAACAAATCAGTACTGAATCATTATTACTTCAAAAACAAATCAGTACTGAATCATTATTACCTCACCAACAAATCGGTACTGAATCATTATTTACCTCAGGAACAAATCAGTACTGAATCATTATTACTTCAAAAACAAATCAGTACTGAATCATTATTACCTCACCAACAAATCAGTACTGAATCATTATTTACCTCAGGAACGAATCAGTACTGAATCATTATTACTTCAAAAACAAATCAGTACTGCCTAATTTTTACCCCAGGAACAAATCAGTACTGCCTAATTTTTACCTCAGGAAAAAATCAGTACTGAATCATCATTATTCAAAAGCAAATCAGTAATGAATCATTATTACCTCAGTAACAAATCAGTACTGAATCATTATTACTTTAAAAAGAAATCAGTACTGAATCACTATTACCTCAGAAACAAATCTGTACTGAATCACTATTACCTCACAAACAAATCTGTTCTGAATCATTATTATCTTACAAAC
The DNA here is from genome assembly GCF_014805685.1 of Silurus meridionalis. Lineage (NCBI taxonomy): Eukaryota > Metazoa > Chordata > Actinopteri > Siluriformes > Siluridae > Silurus > Silurus meridionalis. Next base: position 23,151,893 of record NC_060906.1, read on the forward strand.
AAATCAGTACTGAATCACTATTACCTCAGTAAGAAATCAGTACTAAAACATTATTAGTTTAAAAGCAAATCAGTACTGAATCATTATTACCTCACTAACAAATCAGTACTGAATCATTATTACCTCACTAACAAATCAGTACTGAATCATTATTACCTCAAGAACAAATCAGTACTGAATCATTATTACCTCACTAACAAATCAGTACTGAATCATTATTACCTCAAGAACAAATCAGTACTAAATAATTATTACTTCAAAAACAATTCCTTCTACAAATGTTCTTAATGACCTTGATCTCTTTTTTACATTACATTTACAATAATAATCTTTTTGTCCACATTGTGCATCAGTAATGAGACTGGACCTTAAATCAAAACCAGAGAATATCTCAACAAACCAAGTTCGACAACTGGGCACCTGAGACCTGCATAGAAAACCGCTTGATCATCGTTTAGACGTGTTGATGACGCTGCTAAAAATAGCACAGACTCGTTATTCACACCACTCTCTTCAGCACTGCAGTAACAGATGTTCCTTTCAGTGGATCCTCTCTTTTTTGTAGCTTTAAGCATCAATTTACACTCCACACACCAAAACCAGATTTGTGCTAAAAAAAACACAACCTGAAATATCACAGTGATTTAAGTAATCTGATCCTTTGCTATGACACTTAAAAATTGAGCTCCACTTGGATCAAAGCCCACCATAAAAAATTCAACTGTTTGGACAAAACAATTATAATTCCAACTAGAATTTCATGTTTTGCTCTGAGGGAAGCCTTACATCTTTGCTATAAAGCTCAGATTAATTGTCCATGATGGTTGTACTTCTGGAAGTTTATTTTCCATTTTGAGATTTACAAATGTTCAACCAGAGTGACCATCGGGTTCTTGTTCGACTTTCTTACCAAAGCCCTCTCGTGTGATTGCTCGATTCTCTCCAAGAAGAGTACAGATTCTTCTATTGAAAAATTATGGAGGTCACAGTGCTCTAACCTTCCCCAGATTTGTGCCTCAAAGACACAATCTCATCTCTTAGCTCTTCGGCAAGTTCCTTTGACCTTCTCATGGCTTGGTATTTGCTTTAAGATTCCTCATATAGCCCTTTCAAATCACTTCCAAACAATTGAATTAGCCATTGACGGACTCTGATAAACGTGTAGAAACACATGAGATGATTTTATTGTCAAATAAATAAAGGGGGTCTAAATACATCTTGAGTGCACTGAATAATCAAGCTCTTGTCAATATGGAACCAAATGCAAACTGTTTTCTGTTGTGACTTTTATCACACTTATACCACAATGACCTGTTCCTGAGCGTGGAGGCTGGTGCATTCCACCAAACAACATCGTTCAGCCACTGATCCTCAAATAACGGCCCACATGTCCAGCGTATCCTATCACGCCATACAATCCTCCTGATAGTTGCTGATGCTGTATCAGGGTCATGCTGTTGTCTTAGAAGCACACACGTATCTCTACAACCACTCGACTGAGTCATCCATGAGCAGATTCCATGCTCTCCTGGTTGTCCTGGTTGCTCTTTATTTCCTTATGACGTATAATGTTACATTTACCTCAGGTTCATATTCGTTTTTACGTCATAATACGTCCTAAAACGTTAGTATATACTCAACTAGACTGTCTAGGCTGTTGAGGATACAACTGTTTATAGCCTACGTGATACAAGTAACTAACTGTTTTATGTTCCATTACATTGAACATTTCTATATGGATAGAATTTGACTAGCTATGCATTATCATAATATACCATGATCACTTCCCAGCATTGACAAGTCAAAGATCTCATTGATGTTTGCAGAGCAAAACAGACTGAATTGCTAAAAAAACCCCGATAAATTTTTATTACCTATTTTGTTTCCCAGATAAAGTAGTGCCATCAGATTACATTTATTTACATGAGGTTTAAAAATGAGGTATTAGAGAGAGAGAGAAATAGTGATTAATGTTCATCTGTACTAATAATGAAGTTGTTGAAGTTGAACTCGTCCGGTTCGTTTCAAAATTAATCTTGTGCCTCGAGCAGTTTATCACAAACACCGTATTCACCATATAAGTTCCACCACATGCAAAACTCCTCCACGGAGCTCAGTAAGGTCAATAAAAAATCTACAATAGCTGTCCGACTCTGGATGGAACTGGACCTGGAGGTTACCGTGCATTCATTTAGAACGCTGAGTCAACTGACAAACACAAACCGTGTGTTCTGAACTCACACCTGACCTCCCTTCAGCCAATCACAATCGGGTATTAACACTGAGCCTGGTGTAAAAGCAGAATAAAGCATTTCAGGACACATTCTTTAATTGTAAGTGGAATTTATCCATGTTTAGAACATTCTACCGCTCGTTATAACCAGTGTTGGGCAGTAACGCTTTACAGTAATGCAGTTACTTTTGACAGTAACTAATACTGTAACGCATTACTTTTAAAATAAAGTAACTCCTTTACCGTTACTGTATGGTGCATTACCCGTTAATTTGGGCTGAAGTGTAGACTACAGTCTAACCTGTTTACAGCGGAGACGCATTGTAGGATTGGTGGATGAACCACTGTAAACACGAAGAAGACGCACTGTGGGCGTGTCTCCGTTTATTCAGGTCTGTGCGGCAGTAATGGCGAGTCGAGGCGAGAGCAAGACGAGTTTCTCAAAGTGGAAATATGCTCATTATTTTACTTTAGTTGAGCATAAAAACGTTTTATTCAAATGTAAACTGTGTCTTTCTGGTTCGAAGGTCATATCTACTGCGATAAACAGCAACTCCAATCTGTCGAAGCTCCTCCAGAAACTACATGCCTCTAGAAGCTAGAAGCTAGAAGCTAACCCGGTGTTCTGTTCTACATTGTTGATAGTTTTCATTCTTAAGCTGTGAAAGGAACATTTTTAAGAGCTCAACACAACAGCTTTTATGATGCAGAAGCCACTTTAGTTTTTGATTGTGAATATATTATTCAGCTTGTTTTGTTATTTATTTCAGAAATCCTTGTGATATATTCAGTGTGTGCTGCTCTGACTTTAATAAAATAGTGTTTAAAAATGACTTTGTGTTTAAGTCAGTTTTGTGTTTCTAGACCATAACACATAAAAGGGCATTAATGGGAACATTAAAGAAGGTTCTTTTAAAAAGTAACTAAAAAGTTACTTTTAACAGTAACGCATTACTTTTTGGTGTAAATAATCAACAAAGTAACTAAGTTACTTTTTGAATGAAGTAACGAGTAACTGTAACTAGTTACTATTTCTTAGTAACTAGCACAAAACTGATTATAACATCTACACTAAACAAGTGGCCACTTGCTGAACAAGGAAACAACATGGAGCGAAAAAGGAAACAGTGATGAGCTGATATTAAAACAGGAACACACTTGCCCTCTGTATTACACACAAGAAATGCGATTCATATTGGTTTAACCCTGCAGAACAGCTTTTATGTTAGTGAGGTATTTTACGGCTACATTTACGTTAATCAACACGGACAACTACGTTTGCCAAAAACAAAAATAAGAATGAATGCCAAACCCGAAATTTTTTGTACTAGACCTTCGAACTTGCCAAGCTAATAACACCCAGATACACTATATGGAGAAAAGTTTGATGCGTGCTTTTTGAATTTGCTGTTACAATATGCTCCACTCTTCTGGGAGGATGTTCCTCTAAATTTGGTGGAGATCTGTGCTCATCAGCCACAAGATTGTAGGTAAAGACAGCTCCTTAGCGCCAGCTCAAATGATGTGAGGAGGATTCCTGGAGTGCAGTCAGTGATCGCATTCATCCAAAAGGTGTTCAACAGGTTTGAGGTCAGAGCTCTATAGAAGGTCATTTAAGATCTTCCACTCCAATGCATGTAAAGCATATCGTAATGAAGATCAGTTCGTGCTGGAACAGGTTCGGGTCTGAAGTGAGGGGGAAATGTCATGCTTCTGCATCCGAAGACGTCTGATACATCGGCGTGCCTTCAACTTTGTGCGTCAGCAATACTTGCATTGCGTCCCAATACCTTTGCCTGTATAGTGTAGCTTGCCTCTGTCTCTGTGTGTGACATGTAGCTAGCATTGAAATCAAATAGAAAAATTGCTGGATTTGTAGAAACAATTATTTTTACTTAAACATACACAAGTATACCTTCGAAAGCATGTGTACCTCAAGCGTATTTTCATGTTTGGAAGCTTTTTATCGTCACAACGTTTCAGAAAAACATACCGTGAAGTGATAAGCCAAGTTCAGCAACATCTGCTTTATCAACAAAACTTTATGCTAATTCAACATGTTTATATGTTTTTTAATTAGCTAGCTAGCTGACTAGCTGGTTGTCATTTTTGCTAGCTAGCTGCTTCACTATTTAATAGTCTCTCCTATGTTTATATGATATTAGCAATGCATTAGCTAGCATATATTAGCCAATGTGACAACAAACCTACTGCAGTGAGATTTTTATTATATTTATTTATTTTCAAGTGTCCTGGATGTTTTGTACACAAACCCACAGCTCCTCAGTCATGGCGTATTAGGTGTGTCTAAACCAGTAAACCTTTCTTTCTCACAAATAGCCTTTTAAGGAATCTCCTCCTTTTGAGTTCTTAAATATTTCTCCAGCCACCAGAGGACTTAAATATAATCAGTCCTTCGGGACGGACGTAACGTCTGCTCTCCATCTAGCTCTTATTTAGACAAATCCTCCAGGACTGACAGATGGGAGAGAAACGTCGGTGTCCTTCGATATAAACACTTGTAATCACTTGTAATCACACACGCTTCGCGCACTTCACACGGGATCGGAGCAACGCTGTTCAGAGCGAGGGATCGTATATTACGCTATATGGCTAAATGTTTGTGGACACCTTCTGGGGAGATGTTTTACTAGATTTTTAATGTAGGTTAGGTAAGGAAGTCTGAGGTACAGTCAGCATTCACATTCATCCAAAAGGTGGTCAATAGATCTACAGCAGGCCACTGAATTCTTTCCTCTTCATTCTATTTAAAAAGTAGATCTCAATGGAGCTGGCTTTGTGGACAGGAGCATTGCCATGCTGGAACAGGTTTGGGTTTCCTAGTTCAAGGGAAGAGGAAAATTCATTGCTACCACAAATACATCCTCTACAACTGTGTTCCTCCAAGTTTGGAGTTAACAGTAACTACATACGGCTATGAAAATCAGGTGTCCCAATACTTGCGTCCGTATAGTTTGGACATCCAGTACAGTAAAATCCTGGTTCGCAAAATTTTCAAGCTCCACTCTATACACGACCTGAACGATATTAGATTGAAAATCTGGATAACTGTAACTCACTCAGTTCATGCATAGAGGAACAGCAAAAACAAAGCCTATCTCTCTCTCCTCACCCTTTCACTCTCCCCCTCTATCATTCAGTCTTTCTTTCGCTTTCCCGTCGCCCTGTATTTGATCTCTCTCGCTCTCGATTTTGGCCGTTGCTCATACAGCGCCCCAGAGCCTCAGGGGTTGTCCGTCTGGTCCATCCTCAATGGACTCTCTGTATTCCTCTCTCTCTCTCTCTCTCTCTCTCTCTCTCTCTCTCTCGTCCTATCCTCCCCTCCCATCCTTTATGACCCTTATCTGATTGCTTACTCTTCCACACCATCCGTCTCTCATTACACCTCCGTATACGATCGCCTCATGCAGTTCCTCCGCTATAACCTTACATAAATACGCCTTCACAACGTGCGCCATAACTCCTGGATCAGATAAAGGTCTTAATAACCAGCCATTAGCAAATATTAAATTATTTAGTGGAAAAAAAGAGAGAGAAATAGAGAGAGAGAGAGAGAGAGAGAAAGAGAGAGAGATCCATAAGGGATTTAATAAAGGCAGAAAACAGCAGATCCAAAACTCATACGCTGGACCCTTGTTTTTATTCTCTAGCTGATTTTTTATTGTGCGTGATTAAAAGAGAGAGAGAGAGAGAGCGAGAGAGAGAGAACGAGAGAAAGAAATAGAGAATAAGAGAGAGAGCGAGAGAGAGAGAGAGAGAGAGAGAGGAGAGAAACATTGCTAAAATTCCAAAATCGCCAGAGAGGAAGTTTATCGACCATCTCGCCTCACACAAACATGCACTAATATCACTCACTCACTCTCACACACACACACACACACACACACACACACACACACACACACAGCTGAAAGGTTGGCTTGTCTAATGGCTGTCAGGCCCCTCATACACAGCTATATGGCCAAAAGTTTGTGGACACCTCACCATTAATAAAAAAAGATGTTCCACTAGATTTTTGTGGAGATTTGTGTGAGATTTTATTCAGCCATAAGAGTGTAAGTAAAGTCAGATACTGATGGAGGTGAGGTGAGGAGGCCTGAAGTGCAGTCATTCAAAGGTGTTCAGACCACTAACGATCTTCCACTCCATCCCATGTAAAGCATATCTCCGTGGAGCTGGCTTTGTGGTCTCCTAGTTCAATTCAAGAGAAAAACTTCATGCTACTGCATCCAAAGACGTCCAACACAATTGTGTGCCTTCAACATTTGGGGAAAAAAGCACATATGGGTGGAAAAGTCAGGTGTCCCAATACTTTTGTCTGTATAATGTGTATACAGTTTCTGGAGTAACTCATGATTTTACCAAAGAAACTATCATCAGTGACAAAAGGTGGGGTGAGGATTACTGTTACCATGACTACAACAAATTGGAATTATTTTCCAAGTGCTCCTCTGATACTGGGGTCCAATTTACAATCTATTAAACATAAATCGAAAAATCCTCATGTTAATTCATGTGTAATATCGTTTTCTATAATATGTGTTTTATTCCTCTTCTATCACAAACCAGATTACATTTATTTATTTTTTATAAAAACATGAGTTCCCCCTATGACTTACTTTATATCAGATATAAATATTCCTTCTCTCATTTATCTCGAAATGAATAAACCAAAAAAAAAAAAAACCCTGTCTGGAAGTTACCGTTTCTTTTTTTTAACGTACACATTTGACCACAATACCTCTTTCAGCCTTTCTGAAAACGCTCATATCTGACATTCCGATAGCAAAAAACCACAGCACTGCAGAAAAAATAAAGACGTTGCCCCTTTAAAAAAGCCCCCAACGAAATATCTGAGAGGGCCTCAGAGGCGAAGAGAAGCTGGAGAGGGGTTAAGAGCGCGACATGAAAAGAGAGAAACAGAAACAAGTTTATTATCAAGAAATTTTAAACATCTGTGTGCTTAATAATGAACGATTATATTGGGAATAAAAAGCCGGCCTGACCCTGCTGGCAACATAACCGATCCATTATCTGAGAAGAAGCCATTATGAGTATTAATAAATAAACACTGGAGTGAGCTAAACGATGTGACAGGAACATGCACAGATGAAAAGGATGTAAAATACCAGACCGAATGGCTTTTTACAAAAATAATGGTCATGTTCCTTTTGTTTCAGGCATTTCTGCACAATTATTATGGGATTTTATATATATGTGTAAGCATAGGTAGACATTTTCCCTTCACTCAAACTACAAGATCTAAAACTGTTCCAGCATGACAATGCACAAATCCAGCTTTATGAAGATCTGCTTTCCATTCATTGGAAGTGTGCCTGACTTTACTAACACCGTTGTGGCTGAATGAATCTCCCCAAATCTCCACAAAATCCAGTGGAACATCTTTTTACAGAAGAGTGGAACTAAATGTGGGATGTTCTAAAAGGTACAAATGCTCAGGTGTCCACAAACTTGTGTGAGAGCATGGAAGACGCAGTTAGTTTCAACGTTCTGAATGATTGTGCTGCTTATTAACACCTGTAACCACAATAACATCCATTATGGTCATTTCCATAGAGGAGTTTTGCGTGTGGTGGCACGTCTATGGTGAATATCGGGATTTCCATAAACGGCTTGAGGCAGAAGATCGAATTTGGAGATGAACTGAAGAAGAAAACGAGAAAAATGTCCAATAGAACGGAAAAAACAGCACCAGGAGTTAACTCCAACAGCTTCATTGTTAGTTGAGACGCACTACCACGCATCACCTCTAGGGGTGATTTGGAGCAACAGACGTCTAGAGTTAATAAGTTGTATATACAATAAGTCATGAAAAATTAACCATCATTTGATCTATTCAGTCAGTTTTGCTCTGCAAACATTAATAACAGCTTGAACTCCTCAACGGTGGGAGGTGACCATGGTGTGGGGTGATAATCCACGGCGAGGTCTGAGGCCTAGCACCGTTCTAACGCTTCACCTCCACACCACTTATCACTTTAGTGCAGGATTTGCGGTTTGCACAAATCACCTGCTTATTCATGCTGATGTATAGAAACACCATGATCTTCGAAGCTGCGCTTTTTTTTAACGCACCACGCCGAATATAGCCTGCTGTAGCTCCCGACGGGATTCCTGATTCTCCGAGTGGAGAATGTTTTTCCCAGACGCTGCATTTCCAGTTCACATATGGGTTTATTTATAGAGTATATCTATGATATTATAGCATTAAAACATTGAGAAGATATTACTGCATCTATAATTGCCAGGATTACAGCCTTGAACTACACATCAGCCCTAGCATGTTACATGACTAGACATTATTGGGACACCTGACTTTCCTGATATATGTGGTTCTTTTCCAAACTGTTACCACAAATCTGGAGGCACTCAATTGTACAAGACGTCTTAAGATGCGGTCCAAAAAACTTTGGAAACCCAAAACCAGTTCCAGCATGGCGATGCCCCTGTGCACAAAGTGAGCTCCTTGCAGATCTGGTTTATATAGAATAGAAGTGTGTGGAAGATCTCCCTCTTTAGAGATATTGAACACTATTGGACACCTTTGGGTCGAATGTGAAAACTGACGGCACTCCGTCACTCCACATCTCACCTACATCAGTATCTGACCGGCTGAACGAGAACAAATCTCCACGAGCACACTGGAAAATCACAATTTTAAAGCTTCACCTCTGACTGTTATGAAGCACTGACACTGGAGACTCCTTCCGTAAATGCTAATGGGGAACGTGTGTAAATCCGTGTGTACCGTAGATCATCTGTGTATTCAACAATAACATATAAGAACGAGTGCATTCAAATTAGTGAAAAAACCTTCAAAAATGACTTCGGACCTCGACTTCGAGTATATAGAACCTCTCTTGGGAAAAGAAACGATGCATAACTGTGAAATACTGCCCACATTTTTTTGTCTCACAGTCGCAGGTTTCTTCAAGCGCACTCATTTAACGTCACACACCGCTTTCCAACGATCTGTTAGCCGAGTCAGGTGTATCACAGAGCTGGAAAACTGCGTAAACATTCCAAGCGCAGAACTCGTAAACAACGAGGAAAGAATGTGCACACAGACACGTAGACGGCGAGACAACATCGGAGGCGGAGGCGATTGAATACGCAGCATATTTCCTGTTACACTTCTCATCCTTCACAACCGCCAACGCTCAATTCTCCATCCCTGATTTGTTTTCTGTAACAGCAGCTCGGATAATAGTGCAGCTCCGAAAACCCACGTTCCACAATTAGTCCCATTTGCTTTCGGAATAAGCTCCACTCTTCTGGGAACATGTTGCAATAGATTACATGGAGGTTCATCCATCCAGAACAGTGTTAGAGAAGTCAGATAGTGATGTGATTGAGGATTCCTGGGGTGCAGAAAGCGTTCACGTTCATCCCAAATATGTTCAATAGGGTTTAGAGATCTATAGCAGAAGATCTTCCACTCCAACCCATGAAACGCAGATATTCATGGATCTGGCTTTGTGCATGGGGCATCATCGTGCTGGAACAGGTTCAGGTCTTCTTGTTCAAAGGGAACATTTCATACAACCGCATCCGAATACGTCTTATACAATTGTGTGCCTTTATCAGTTTGATGAAAAAACACATATGGTTGCAAAAAACAATTTTTTAAAAGTGTTTTAAATAATGAATAAGTGCAGTCTTGGAGGTTATTTATAGGTTCATTGAGTAGGAAAGAAAAAGGGGCGGGGCTTATTAGCTACTCAATATACTTCATACAGTTACTGTCTTTAATACTCTTTAAAACTAAGTTATCTAAATACATTTTTTTATTATATATAAAAATGATTAAAAAAAAACTTCACAATATGCACAGACGGATTAAAGAAATCCAAACTAACGCAATGTTAACAGTTAGGAAATTGTACTTTTTATTTTTATTTCTTATTTAAAACATTTTTTTACACACCTGACCCGAAGAAACATTTTACATTATACATATTATTAAACTTCATATTTAAAAATGCTTTATTTTTTTATTAGAAACCAGTTTTACAAAGTGCTTAACATTCTTTTAAAATGGCAAAGTTGGGAAATAGTAGATAGATAGATAGATAGATAGATAGATAGATAGATAGATAGATAGATAGATAGATAGATAGATAGATAGATAGATAGATAGATAATGCATGGCTGTGTGTTTGTATGAACACGTTCTTCATCTAAAGTTTTTTTTATTTATTTAATTTAAAACATATTTAAAGCGTGCGCTCTCACACACACACACACACACACACACACACACACACACACACAAATCAGTGATGCTACAAACTGCCTAAAGAAAACCTTTATAAATAAATAAATAAAATAATAATTTTATATATATATATATATATTATTTTTCTTAATATTATTCCTGCAGCGCATCAGTGACGTCACAAGCTCCAGTTTAGTGACGTCTTTTCTTTCCTTTTCTTTCTTTTTCTCTCTTTTTTTCCCCCTTTCCCAGACTGTGTGTGTGTGCGCATGTGTGTGTGTATTGCAGAGTCATTTCAGACGCAACCTGCGCATCTCCTCCGAGCCCGAGCGCGCACACACGCACGAACACGCACGCACGCACGTCCTCACACGCGGATCGCACACGCATTTCTCCCCCCCACGCCGCTCACCTTGGCGTCCTCAGTGTCTTCCGTGTCGCCGCCGCCGCCTCCGGTCTCAGTCTGATCGGCGATTCGCTCCTCCTCGGCGCTCTGGGCGTCCCGCTGCGCAGATGTGCTCGCTCCCATCCCGGAGGAACCAAACAAACAAAACCCAAAACAAACCGACAAAACAAAACCGTCACGATCTGGTCCAGTCGTCCACGGTAAGTCGTTATCACAGAGCAGAAGCACCTACAGCGGCACACGGAGCAGAAGCACGAGCCTCTCTGAAGGTCCTTCACCAGCTTCTAGAAAGATGAAGTCGGCTGTGTCCGCAATCACCTTTTTCAGGACGCCTCCTCCCTTCCAGACCCGCCTCGCAGCATCAACACATAACAACTGGAGCACACACACACACACACACGCACACGCACACACACGCTCCAGGCTTAGTCCTAAAACCTACACCACTATACAGTATGCAGATCTTTGAAGATGCCGCACTTCATGCGCACTGTCCTGTGGTATTGTTTTTCTCCATTTCTCAGATTCCTTTATTCAGCAGATGATTGGAGATGTTTCCTTTTATAATTAAGATTAAGGGGATAGAGGAGGAAAATGAAAGATGAATAATAATACGCAGTGGAAGAACCTCCCTGAAGATCATGATGCCTTCTAGTCTGCTTAGGAGCTGGTGGGATTGATCACCCCCATAGTATAGATAGTGTATAGACAAACAGTATTTATATATTATATAGAACATTATTACATTAGAAAAGTATGAGTGGTGAAGTGAAGAACACTGATGATCTTCATCATGGAACCTGTTACTGGGTGGATTTATGAAAATGTTGTGAACATTTTGTCCTCAAAGTTGATGTTAGAAGCAGGAAAAATGTGCGAGTTTAAAGATTTGAGCTACAAATTGAGACGTCTGGACGTCTGGGTCAGAGCATCTCCAAAACTCCAGCTCTTGTGGGATGTTCCTGGTCTGCAGTGGTCAGTGTCTATCAAAAGTGCTCCAAGGAAGGAACAGTGGTGAACCGGCGACAGGTTTGTGGGCGTCCGAGGCTCATTGATGAACTTAAGGAGCGAAGGCTGGTCCGTGTGGTCCGATCCAACAGACGAGCTCCTGAAGCTTAAACTGCTGAAGAAGTTCACGCCTGTTTGAGCAGCAAAAGGGAGACCAACACAATATTAGGCAGGTGGTCATGAAGCTCTTTCTGCACAGGTTCTACAGCATGGCAAGACTGAGCACAGCAACAAGGCACAAGCTAGTTTTACTGCAAGGTCTCGTCCAGGCAAAGATCTCAAAGCAGTCAGGAGTTTCAAGATGTGCTCCTCAAGCTCAAAGAAAC